>NC_057848.1:131739244-132042275 GCF_910594005.1 Cervus elaphus | reverse complement strand
CTACACACAACTGAGTAGTGTGCTCTTATAAGAACCTTCTTAGGCCTCCCCTTAGGCAACAGAGCTTCCTACCAGACACTTAGCTGCTGACCTCCCAAAAGATTACCAGGAAACATGTCAAATCAAGCAAAGCTTATTTTACTAGACTCACTGCTGTGAACGTGAACATCACATTAACAGAGTCTTAGCCATGTCTCAAAGTGGAGAAATTAGGGCAGAGTTTATAGGTATACAGGTTTCTCTGGTGGCTCAGACAGTAAAGAATCCAACTGCAATGCAGGAGACAGGTTTGATCCCTGGGTCAGGAAGATCCCGTGGAGGAGGGCATGGCAACCCAGTCCAGTATTCTTGCCTGGAGAATCCCATGGGTCACGCATGACTGAGGGACCAACATTTTCACTTATAGGTATATAGATTTTATGGTTTTGTAGGGTCTATAGGTTTCAATTTGGGGTGGGTGCTTTTTAAAGCCAGTCTTAAAAGGCAGAAAACTGGTTCAGATTGGCAGAGTCGATGATAGAATAGCTTACGATTGGTAGGCACAGTGAGGCTGGGGTCTTGAAGTGCGTCTTGATAAGCAAGCTGTTAGTCTCAAAAAATAAACTATTTTTGTCAATTCAGCGTTTTGTATTCCAGCAGCAAGTAATTCCTGGGACAAGTAGCCAACTTATTTTTGATTGGTTCCCATATACTGTTTAGCTCAGGGACAGGAAAGCATGGTAGTTTCAGTTTTAAGATTTAACACATAACTGAGAATACTTGTTCCTACATGTTCATTTTGATTTACGAGTGCTAAGAATTTTCTTTGGAAGCTGATTCTTCGTTAAATTACCCTTCTTAGTAGGAGAGCTTAAATGTGAACAACTCAGGTTTCTGGAGCCAACTCAGCCTGGCTTTGAATCTTGATATTGAATGTAGATTTTCTCACCTGTTAAATGGTGCTTTTCAGTTGTTCTGAGCATTCAGTAGGATAAGGCAGGTAAGGCTGTTAGTAACAATAAGTGTTATCCTTAAAAACAAAAATTCATGGGGGAGGGATAAATTAGGAGTTTTGGATTAACATATACATGCCACTATATATAAAACAGATAACTACTGTGGACCTACTGTATAGCACAGGGAACTCTACTCAATATTCTGTAATAACCTACATGGGAAAAGAATCTGAAAAAGAATGGATGTATGTATATGTACAAGAGATTCACTTTTTTTGTACACCTGAAACTAACACAAGATTGTAAACCAACTATAGTCCAGTGTAGGGGCCTTTCCTGGTGGCTCAGTGGTAAAGAATCTACTTGCCAGTGCAGGAGATGCTGCTGGAGTCACGCAATTCCTGGGTCGAGAAAATACCCTGGAGGAGGAAATGGCAACCCACTCCAGTATTCTTGCCTGGGAAATCCCATGGTTGCAAAAGAGTCGGACACGACTTAAGAAAAATTAAATTTAAAAAAATGAAAATGAAGATGCAAATAGCAGTCCATGGTCTATTATGACTACTGCTTCTAAAATTACAACTTGAAGTACTTCTCTCTGTACTATCCTCTTTCTCATCAGTCTTCTATCAAAATGCCCTGGTTTCCTTTTGTTTACCACACCACCCAGTAGCCTAAGGGATCTTTTTAAAAAATGCAAATCTGAGCCTCAGTCAGAGACAACATCCCTTCAATGGCTGCTGTTGCACTGTGGATGCGACAGACAGACCAGGGCTCACAAAGCTTCGCATGCTCTATCCCCTGCCTGCTTCCCTATCTTCACCCAGAGCCACTCTCCTCCCTCAGAAGCTTCCAGCCATCTAGTTCTGCTTATAAATCCTTAGACACAGCCAGTCCTTTTCAGTCTCAGTTCCCTCATTCTGGAAGGTTCTTTTCTCCATTCTTCACTTGATTAAATCCTTCAGGTCACCAATAACATCACTTCCTCAGAGATGCCTTTCCTGATAATCCTTTCCCCACTGTGGATTCTCCATTAGAATGCCTTTTCATTGTTTTTGGGCTTCCCTGGTGGTTTAGATGGTAAAGAATCCACCTGCAATGCAGGAGACCTGGGTTCTATCCCTGGATTGGGAAGATCCCCTGGAGGAGGGCATGGCAACCTACTCCAGTGTTGTTGCCTGGAGAATCCCATGGACAGAGGAGCCTGGCAGGCTACAGTCCATGGGGTCGCAAAGAGTTGGACACGACAGAGCAACTAAGCACAGCACATCATTATATTTACTTTCCCTCCATAAAGATTTAAAATTACATATATGTTTAAATGATGTTTCATGTCTTCCCAGATGATAAGGCCGCCTCAAATGGGTGCAGAATCTGGAGGCCATTAACCCTCTGGGCGGAGGTGTCGTGTGGCTGGAGCCCTCAAGTTTCTCACTTCCAGGCCTGGACTGACCTTGCATGCATGCGTACTCAGTCACTTCAGTCATGTCCGACTGTTTGCAACCCTATGGACTGTAGCCCTCCAGGCTCCTCTGTCCATGGGATTCTCCAGGCAAGAATACTGGATGAGGTTGCCTTTCCCATCACCAGGGGATCTTCCCACTCAGGGATCGAACCCGGGTCTTCTGCATCTCCTACATTGCAGGCAGATTCTTTACCCTCTGAGCCACCTGGAGTAAACTTATCCATTTACAAAATATGCCATATAAATACAATCATTTTTTCTCTTTGTGATATGACGTGGACAAGTTTGGAATGCACTGCCTTAAAGATAGTATTTGGGGTACACATAGAGATATAAGCAAGTAAGGATCAAGGATCTTCATTAATATTCAGATTTTACTGTGAAACATCATCTGCAAGAGAAAAATTAAAAACCCTCTATCATTTTCCTGGCCCAAAATTTCATATGGTGCCCAGTATCATAATGGTAATGACATAGCTTCAAACATATCCAACCACAAATTCAAGTTTTCTGCTCTTTAATTATTTTGCTTCCATAGTAACATGTCCTCAAAGGAAGGAATTTAAATGAGCCAATTAGTAACCGGAGGTCAGTCTGGAAGAAATAATTGACAAGACCAGTCCTCAGATCTCACCAGGGCTCCTTGGATTTAAATTGGAATCCAAGAGAGAAGCATTTATTCATTATTTATTTCACTCGATCATTTATGACATGCCCAATCTTGAGGGGAAACCAGGTGTCTGGCTGAAATACAAAATTAACAAATTAAAATTAACAAGCACAGAAAGGAACAAATCCAGTCTTGCCTCAGCTCACTTCAAGGGCTGGGACTGACACAGAAACATCTAAGAAGGGCACCCCTGGCTTCTCGAAGTTGGGCCAGTCTTTTCCTCCACCTTCTGCACCCCCAAGTCAAGCATGCTTGAATATGTCCAATGTAGACATTTCTAGTTAGGTAAAGACACAGGACAGTATTAGGACAGTATGAGCATTGTTTGGGCTTCCCAGGTGGTACTAGTGATAATGAACCTGCCTGCCAATGTAGGAGGTGCCAGAGACATGGGTCAGGAAGATCCCTGGGTCAGGATGATCCCCAGGATGAGGCCATGGCAACCCACTCCAGTATTCTTGCCTGTAGAATTCCATGGAGCCTGGCAGGCTCCAGTCCATGGGGGTCACAGAGTTGGATATGACTGAAGCGACTTAGCATGCATGCACCAGGGTTGTTTAGCATCAGGTGGGTGCTTTCAAGCACTTGGCAGACAACATCCTTCATGGATCAATGTCCAGGAAAATTGGATCTGCATGGCCAGTCCCTCTGAGACAGAAAGAAGAAGCCTGTGCCTGGCACAATTCTGTCTCCTGGGGCAGAGGCATCATGGGGCCGAGGGGAGGGGGTGGCTAGGGTGAGCCAAAGGGAAATGACAGTCTTGGTGGTCAAGGAGCATTCAGGGTAAAAGAAGAGCTTGTCATGCAAGGGTCCAGCCATTCTCAGTCTGGGTTTCTCTGGAAGTTGGCAGAGAATAACAATAGGAAATATTAATCTGGGGTAGGACACCTTTTCGAGTTCAGGCAGGAGGGCCTTCCCTCCCCCAGGTCGAGGAGCAGAGGCTGAGCCGCCCACAGAATTCCCAGGGGACTGCTGATGGCTACTGGACATGGAACCTCTGTCATGTCCCCTCAGGCAGACCCTTTGTGAAAAGATGGGGTCTGGGGCCATCCTAAGTCAGGGGTCAGCACTGAGCACCTCACCCTGTTCTCACCACATCTCCCTATGAGACACTGGATATCTCTGGAACCCAGATGCTGCCAGTCTCCTACCTCCCCACCCTCACAGCTGAAGTAGACCTTTCATACCCCTGTTGAGGTCTGGGCCCCTGAATCCACCTGCACTGGTCTCCATGGAACCACAACTGAATCACCTACCAACCTGGGACCTGGTGTTCTGCCCCACTCACCTGGGCTTCCCTGATGGCTCAGATGGTAAAGAAGCTGCCTATAATGCCAGAGACCTGAGTTCCATCCTTGGGTCAGGAAGATTCCCTAGAGCTGGAAATGGCAACACATTCCAGTATTCTTGCCTGGAGAATCCCATGGGCAGAGGAGTCTGGTGAGCTACAGTCCATGGGGTCACAAAGAGGTGGACACGACTGACTGACTAACATCCTTCATTCACCTGCCCGGGTCACCCTACCAAGCCAGGTGTTCTGTGTGATTGGCACTACACCTAGATGGGTTGGCTTAGGGGGAAGGATATGGGCTGGCTCTCCTCCCCTTGCCTTCCTGAAGAAGGATATTCTGGAGTTGAGTGGCTGAAGACAAAATGTAGCCATTCTCCAGGCTGACAACAGGGAAGGACACCCAAGGCAGAGGAAATAGTATTGTCCACAGGTACAAGTCCCGGGAGAAGGTTCTCAGGCTGCGGTCAGCTGAGTAGACAAAAGGCCAACCAAACTCATTGGAGCCTTCCATGCTCCCTCCACCTATGTTTTGGTTCTCTCACCCATCCACTTTTTCATGGAACTCTTTCAAATAAGGAACCCATCTTTCTGAGGGCAAGCCATGAAAAGTATCCTTTAGCATCCCCCTGTTGGTCCCTGGGAAACACTGGACATGCATGGCACCATCTTCTCTCCATCAGCAAGATCTTGGCACCATTTATGTCAATGAGTATCCTTCCTATGCTTTCCTCTAGGAATTTTATAGTACCTAGTCTTACATTTAGGTCTTTAATCCATTTTGAGTTTATTATTGTGTATGATGTTAGAGAGTGTTCTAATTTTACTCTTTCACATGGAGCTGTCTAGTTTTCCCAACACCACTTATTGAAAAGACTATCTTTTCCTCCATTGTATATTTTTGCCTCCTTGAAAGTAAAAGCATTAGTCACTCAGTCATGTCCACCTCTTTGTGAGTCTGTGAACTGTAGCCCACTAGGTTCTGCAGTCCAGGGAATTCTCCATGCAAGAATGCTGGAGTGGGTAGCCATGCCCTCCTCCAGGGGATCTTCCTGTCCCAGGGATCGAACCCAGGTCTCCCACATTGCAGGCAGATTCTTTACCATATGAGCCACCAGGGAACATTCTCCTTGACTCCTTGGAATCCTTTGCCTCCTTGGTCATAGATTAATTGATCATAGGTGCATGGGTTTATCCCTGGGCATCAGCAGGATCTTAGAAAGGAGGAGGTCACCAACTGAAAGGACCCCAGGCAGAGGTCAAGGAGAGACATGAGGAAAAGCTGATGTGGAAGAAGAGGGCAGAAAGAGGAGCCCAGAAAGCCATGGGGAAGGAGGAATCCTTGGGCCTCCCAACATTCTGCAGTCACCTCAAGCTGATGCTTCCCAGAAATTCATTTTCAGAGTAGATTTTATTCTAGGTTGACCATAGTTTGATGAAGCTTATTTATACTAGCTGGGAAAGACTGAGGGCAAGAGGAGAAGGGGGCGATGGAGGATGAGATGGTTGGATGGCATCACTGATTCAGTGGACAAGAGCTGGAGCAAACTCTGGGAGATAGAAGGACAGGGAGGCCTGGTGTGCTGCAGTCCATGGGGTTGCAAAGAGTCAGACACGACTGAGTGACTGAACAACAGCAATAAAAACTGCCAGGAATCGACTTGGTGAGTTGAATGTCCATTTTGAGAAACCCTGATCCAAGAGGATTTCTAATGTAATATTTCACCAGTGTGACAAAACAAAATAGCAACATTTCAGGCCTGGGTCAATGTGTCCCTGCTAACTCAGATTCTGCACTTCGATGGCAGTTGGCCTTCCCTGTGGCCGGCTCTTCATCCGTCTTCTCTTCAACCACTTACAGCTCACCCACCATCTCCTTTTTGGCATGAGTCTTGATATTCTGTTTTTGTTTTATTAAGTTTATATGTTCATGTAATGCTGGATGTTGTCTCAAATTCTTTGGGAGGTAGCAGACAATAAACAAACACCTAAATACAGCAGCAGATTATTTAACTAGGTGTCTGAGCTCCAGAAATATATAACACATATGTTGAAAGGACATTTTTTTAAAAAACAACTACTCACTTTTTAACATCAGGTTATAATATTCATTGAAAAGCTGTAATAGTGTGGCTTAGAAGGCATGTCCATACTTAACTAATTATGAGACCTTAGGCTCATAGCATCTCTGAGAGTCAGACTCCTCATCTGCAAAATGTAGATGGGGATGATGTCATGATAAAATGAGATGATGTACAGTGCACGCCTGTACGTGCTAAGTCACTTCAGTTGTGTCCAACCCTTTGCGATCCCATGGACTGTAGCCCACCAGGCTCCTCTGTCCATGAAATTCTCCAGGCAGGAATACTGGAATGGGTTGCCATGAAAAGATTTTTGACAGCAGGTTAGGGAAAAGAAACTGTAATGCAATGAAGATAGCCTAGAGGTAAGACAGTTAAATATGTTAAACTCAAGAGCAAAAAGCTCAGTGCCACTGAGCATTCTGCCTTGCATGGAAACGGATTTTTGAGGAGAATAAACTGAACCACAATGCTTGAGGAAGAAATGGCTGAGGATTAGAGATGTAAAGAAGGGTGAAAGAAGAGGTCAAAGTGATCATGGATGGAGGCCAGAGGCTAAAATGTCTTTCTGCCGGAGTGGTATATGTCTTGTCAGTGACTCACTGTGAGATCTCAGCAGAAACGCCAAGAACAATCACATCAGAAAGGAGCAGCCCAGGCTAAGTGCAGGGTCTGATTAAATCAGCTGTTTCTAATATAGGGGCTTAGCTTCCACTGTCCACAGGCTGAAATGTCATTAAGATCACTCTCCAGGAGAAGTTTCCACTCGGATGAACCTTGCTCAGCACTTCAAAAGCAAACTGCTGCTGCTGCTAAGTCACTTCAGTCGTGGCCGACTCTGTGCGACCCCATAGACGGGAGCCCACCAGGCTCCCCCGTCCCTGGGATTCTCCAGGCAAGAACACTGGAGTGGGTTGCCATTTCCTTCTCCAATGCATGAAAGTGAAAAATGAAAGTGAAGTCGTTCAGTCGTGTCTGACTCTTAGCGACCCCATGGACTGCAGCCTGCCAGGCTCCTCCATCCATGGGATTTTCCAGGCAAGAGTACTGGAGTGGGGTGCCATTGCCTTCTCCATAAAAAGCAAACTAACAGAAAACAAATGACAAACCCACCACCACATTCTACCAAGCTGTCTTTACATTCACTTAGAGTACAGAGCATTCTAGATTTTTCCCATCTCTTATGTCTCCTGCATTGGCAGGCAGAGTCTTTACCACTAGCACCACCTGGGAAGTCCTCTATTTGGTTACAAGATGTAATTTATTGTGAAAATGGGAACCCACTCTTCTTAGTTTGGAGCCAAGGCTAAGATGGAAGTTAAGGGATCCTACCAGATTATCCAGGAGACAAGACCCTAAAAGGTATACAGTGACAGGAGTCATTGGGGACAAGCAGAAGTTGAAGTTCGAGAGGAAGCAGATAGGAGGGAGGTGAATGTTGGCAGGAAAAAAGACATCTCTGTTAGATACATTGAGTTTCTATAGAAAAACTAGAGGAAGTAAAGAAGTCGGGGAGATTAGGCCACTAGGGTTCAGGACACTTCTAATGTCCTGGCACATTGGCCATCGCTGCTGAGATGTGTCAATAGGTCGAGTGACACAGAAACCACTCTACTGTCACTCCCTTGGAATCAGCCAACATTTCTCCATTCCTATGTCTTAGTCTGCCCCTCCTTGTGTCCATTTTACCTTCACCACCACAGAAGGGCTTTGGATCAGGCCAACTCATGGGCCACTGCCCACTCATAGACTTCTATCTTTGACTCAGGAATCAACCCTAGTCCAATCTGTTGTGGCCAGAGTAGTAGGATCACAAAAGAAGGTGTCCTACCTGCAAGGATCCACTTCTGACCACTTAAAAAAATGTTTTTAATTTTCAGTTTTAGTTTTAGTTATGTGTATGTGCTGGCTTCCCAGGTAGCACTAGTGGTAAAAAACCCACCTGTCAATGCAGAAGATGTAAGAGACCTGGGTTTGATCCCTGGGTCAGGGAAGATCCCCTGGAGGAGGACATGGCAACCCACTCCAGTATTCTTGCCAGGAGAATCCCATGGACAGAGGAGCCTGGTGGGCTACAGTCCATGGGGTTGCAAAGAGTCGGACATGACTGAAGTGACTTAGCATTCACGCAAAACCTTCACAAAGTTCTATGAAGAGACTTGCCTTCTTCTCAACCTGCTAAATTAAACTTCTCATGTAAAGCATGAAGACATGTGGGTCTTTCCAAAGCACCCCACTAATTTTGGTGTGTACCCTCAGTTGAGAATCATTGCTTTAGACTCATCACCTACTCAAGAAGAAAATCAGATCCAACCACTTATTAGAGCTACCTCAACTAAAACATGATCAAGGCAGTTGATACTTTCAAAATGAATATGAGGAAATATGAAAATTAGCTCTCACTGATACATTCTCTTTAAAAAGAGTAGGTATGATAGGATCATCAAATCCAAAATTATAATGAAAATTACAGGAATCTATTCATTTATTTTTGAGAAATTTTGATGGCTTATACACCATAGTGATAAGGAAGATGAAAAGATGAATACAAGACAGTCTCTGCTCTCATGAATAGGTGACAATAACACCAGTGCATTGAATAGGATGCATAGAAATCACAAGTTTATCTTCTGTTGTTCATTTAAACCTGATCAGTGAGAGAAGTGTCTTCCCTTCTTGCTGAAAACCTGGGCAGGTCTGTGATTTTACCAATCACTCTTAAATTAGAGGCAATCCTAAGGTTTCTTTAAATCACAAAGCACAGCTTCAATTCAATAATTTGAATGTCTAATATTGAAAGTGTGAAAGTGTTAGTCCCTCAGTCGTGTCTGACTCTTTGTGACCCTAGGGACTGTAGCCAGCCAGGCTCCTCTGTTCATAAAATTATCCAGGCAAGAATACTGGAGTAGGTTGCCATTCCCTTCTCCAGAGGATCTTTCCAACCCAGGTATCGAACCAGCGTCTCCTGCATTGCAGGCAGATTTTTTTTTTTTTTTTTTTTTTTTTTTACCATCTGAGCCACCAGGGAAGCCTGTCTAATACTGTGGAAGAAGCAAACCTCTAAACTTGATTTAGGATCTTGCAGGAGCCTGTGGTTAGCTTTTCCTCTCCTTGCTTATCTTGCCAACTGTGAATTCTGGGACTTCATGGGTTGAGTGTGGAAAGTGAGGAGGGAAAAGGGCTCCTGAACATTCCTACTTGACTCATCCTCTTCTAAGAGTTTTATATGCTCTGGGCCTGGCTGTTATGAGAACTGACTTTTTCTTGTGGGGACACTTACAGACTTTTTTTCAGGGAATTTTGCACTGGCCTTTTCTGACTTTGACTACCATAACACAGGAAGACCTCTCCTTTGTCCCTCAATGTTGATCCCCATGCAGCTTCTGTTTTCTGGCAGTCTCGGTGACATACCCTCACTCTCTAGTCACAAGTGTCTTGAACAAAAGCCAAGACTTTAAATTCCTCTGGGGTGTTTCAAGTGGTAGAAAGGGTATCCTTGAAGCCCTTCTCACAAGGCTTCAGATGAGAAGGTAAAACCCTGGCCCTCCCTTTTAGGGTGGGTTGGACTCAAGAATGGTAACTTTCTCTAAAGAGATCTCTTCACAAATTTACCCCTTCAAATCCCCTCCGTGTGCTAGACAGTAGGGCCTTGTTATTTATTTTATATTCTCATGCATGTATGCTAAGTCACTTCAGTTGTGTCCGAATCTTTGCAACCCCATGGACTGTAGCCCGCCAGGCTCCTCTGTCCATGGGATTCTCCAGGCAAGAATACTGGAGTGGGTTTCCACGCCCTCCTCCAGGGGATCTTCTGACCCAAGGATTGAAACTGCATCTCTTAATTCTTCTGCATTGACAGGCAGATTCCTTATCACTAGTGCCACCTGGGAATCCCATTTTATATACAGTAGTGTGCATATTTTCATCTCAAACTCCTAATTTATCCCTCCCCCTTTCCCTTTTAGTAACCATAAGTTTGTGTACTATGTGAGTCTATTTTTTTTTTATTAAAAAAATTTTTTTTATTTCTGTTTTGTAAAACAGTTCATTTGTATCATTTTTTAGATCCCACATATATTCATTTTCTTGAAAAAAACCTATAATAGAAGAAAATGAAAAGAATATATGTACATATATGTATGTATATATATGTAACTGAATAACTTTGCTTTACACCTGAAGCTAAACAGAATATTGTAAATCAACTATATTTCAAGAAAAAAAAATTTTTTTAATTCCCATTCTTTTCATACACTCAAAACTGATGAGAGGTTTCATCAGACAAGAAATTGGTTTTTAGGTCTTTCATTTAAAGTTTCCCATTTTCATCTATCTCAGGATTTACCTTGGTAATTAATATCGAATGTAACTTGGCACCTCAAATCATGTAGTTTAACAAGATGTCATAATTGCAGTATCACAGTTTAAGTGTTACTCTGGTGGCTCAGACGGTAAAGAGTCTGCCTGCAGTGTGAGAGGCCCACATTCAATCCCTGGGTTGGGAAGATTCCCTGGAGGAGGGCATGGCAACCCACTCCAGTATTCTTCCCTGGAGAACCCCATGGACAGAGGAGCCTGGAGGGCCACAGTCCATGGGGTCACAAAGAGTCGGACATGACTGAGCGACTAACACTTTCATTTTCTTTTCTATGTCAGTACAGGACAAGAAGTAATACTGGGAGAACACTGAGCATCTTCCACGGGCCTGGCTGGAGGACGAGTGGTCCAGGAGATTCCTGAAGAAGGTAATCCCTTACTTGACTCTTTCATAATGGATGTTCCCTCATGGCTCAGATGGTAAAGAACCTGCCTGTATATGCGAGAGACCCAGGTTTGATCCCTGGATCAGGAAGATGACTCAGAGAAGGGAATGGCAACCCACTCCAGAATCCTTGCCTGGAGAATTCCGTGGACAGAGGAGCCTGGTGAGCAACAAACATTTTTCACTTAATGGATATGCTGGAGTTGAGTAGTATGACAACTCTCAGGGTGGGTGAGGCTGTTTTAAAGGGCAACATGCTCAAGTAGACACTCCTAGGACAAATACATTATATTTCTAGACAGATCCAAAAACCAAAATTGTTGCAGAAGTCTTTTTATTTTGGCCATGCCACACAGCATGTGGGAACCTCAGTACCCTGACTAGGGATCCAAACTGTACCTCTTACAGTAGAAACTCAGAGTCCCAACCACCAGACTGCCAGGGAAATCACTTCAGAAGTCTTAGTTGGTTTTTTCATCTCCTCATTTAGTCTCTAAAGTTCCTACAAATTCACAAGTGTAAATGTCACTGTAAAATCAGAAACTATATTATTATTGATTAATCCTGGGAGATTTCTTAAATGTCATTTATGCTAAGAATAATAACATTCATTTTCTAAAGGAGCATGTGAGAATTGTCATTTATGGATTTAAAATATATCCTGATAAAAGCTGACCTTGGGAGTTGAGATATATGAGTACTTTGAAATGAAGATCTCATTTAAAAAGTAGTTCGAATAGGATTAATGGACTGTGGAACTGTGGTTTTAAATTAATGAGTGTACCTAGTAAAAAGCTTTGCACTAACAGGCATATGAAAGGCCAACTGAAATATTACAATTATCTTAATTGTTAAAGCATCTTGCTTATTAATATGTCAATTATTTTGACAGCCTTTTGGGGGGCAGAAACAAGGAGCTCTGTCTTTTAGCATCCTTATCATATCATTATAAATCACTTGCCAAGTGCTCACATAGACGCCACCCATGATGGATCACACAATCAAAATGCATGCATCATCTGAGCTTCAAGGAAATTTTGACTAAATGCTTTTAAGCCTCAATTATATGCCTAATACTGAATCTTGATTTGATCTATCAAAACCCTGAAAGTCATTACCCAAAAAGAAAAGACAACAGACATCTGGTCAATCAACTTTATTTGAATTACCCAAATGTGCACCAACCTTTGTATCCAGATTCAGTGGAGGATACAAAAGGAAGAAAAGACAAGAACTCTTACCATGAAAAAAAGTAAAATGAGCTCAAGACACACTGCCTAAGACAGTAAGACTTAAGGATATATACTGAGTAGTAGCATCTGAGTAGCACAAAACAACTTAGTACAGAGTAAACCCACCCAAGGGGACACTATCAGCGACCTTGGCAGGGAGTAGAGAAGGGTGATTGGGCAATCCATCCTGAGAGACGGGATAAAGCAATGGACCTGTGTCCTAGTCACCAGAATATCAGTGGCTTATTGTGGACATTAAGCCATTAAGTTCCTCCTCTCTCCATTTCAGTTTGCTCAACTCTAAAACAGAAAGTAAGGATTTGATGGTGTCTAAGTTCTTCCAGCTGTAACAATATGGGATTTTAAAGACAAATGCAGAGAGCCTGGAAGGTTGTGGACATTACAGGAAAGAAGAAGGACAAGCGCAAAGCCATAGAGGTAAGAAAAAAGTAGTGTTTTATGTGTGTGTGTGTGTGTGCCTGGGCAATGTATAGCAGGATAGCAAGGACCTTTCACAAGCCAATTTAACTACTGTAAAGATTCTGGAGCCAGTGAACTTGGAAGTGGGTGAGACAGAGCTAGGTACTAGACAATACACAGGTGTCAAAATGGAGAAAGAGAGACTGTGTATTCTGTGGTCAGAAAGTCTGACTGATCGTCATGCTCCCCGCCTCACTCTACATTCTTCGCGTCTTTGTGCAACTTTATTACAGTGCCTTCCCCCAAACCCATACACCAGGGTGTGGTTACAGATGCCCTCTCTTTAGATTCGCATCAGGAGCCCCCTCTTGTGGGCCAGGTAGCCGAGAGCAGTTGCTGAAAAGATGGTGGTCAATCCAATCAGCTTCAGCAGGCCAGGCACAGAGGGCAAATGCCTTTGCAAGAAGGTGGTGGTGATGGGTTTTGCAGGAACATCCTGGGGTCAGAGAATACTTGGTGTCAGTACAGGGCTTGTGCACCTTGCTCCAGGAAGTCTGTATTTCCCCCATTTCTCTGAATGTGGCTCACATTTGCCAACCTCCAGGCCACGAAACATCACATTCCCTTTGCTCAGAACATTCATCTCCATTCCCCACCTGTTGTTATTGTTCAGTTGCTTGGTCACGTCCAACTCTCTGCAACCCCATGGACTGCAGCATGCCAGGCCTCCCTATCCCTCACCAACTCCCAGAGTTTGCCCAAGTTCACATCCACTGAGTCAGTGTGATGCTCTCCTTGAATTAGTTAACTCTGACCACTAACTTCAAGCCTCAGTTTCCCCCTCACTTCCTCCGGGAGCCTTTCCAATATCCCCAAGCTAAGTTGACTCTCTCTGTTTACATTCTCAGCATGTCATCTTCATCACACATGGGGCTTTTTGGTTGTCATCTCTTTTCTCCACCACGTGCTGAGCTCTGAAAGTATGGTTGTACCATTATCCCAGTGGCTGATGACACAATAAGTATTGTGCCAGTGGCGGGTTGCATAATAAATATGTGTTGAGTGAATGGATCTGTGGTCCACTCAGTCCTCAATCCCATCTCTGACAGAAGCACTAAGAGAAAGACTTTGGAGTGACCAGGCTATTGCCTTTGACCTGATAGACAAGTAACTCTGACCTTTCAGATACTTGTCCTCTACAATGCATTTCACTCTATCCCCCTATGTATCCTTCCTTCCAGTCAGGAAAATCTCCTGGGGTCTTATTACAAAATGATAGGCATATTGAAAATGCATTTTTTTTTTAATTTTTTTATTAGTTGGAGGCTAATTACTTCACAACATTTCAGTGGGTTTTGTCATACATTGATATGAATCAGCCATAGATTTACACTTATTCCCCATCCCGATCCCCCCTCCCATCTCCCTCTCCACCCGATTCCTCTGGGTCTTCCCAGTGTACCAGGCCCGAGCACTTGTCTCATGCATCCCACCTGGGCTGGTGATCTGTTTCACCATAGATAGTATACATGCTGTTCTTTTGAAACATCCCACCCTCACCTTCTCCCACAGAGTTCAAAAGTCTGTTCTGTATTTCTGTGTCTCTTTTTCTGTTTTGCATATAGGATTATCGTTACCATCTTTCTAAATTCCATATATATGTGTTAGTATGCTGTAATGTTCTTTATCTTTCTGGCTTACTTCACTCTGTATAAGGGGCTCCAGTTTCATCCATCTCATTAGGACTGGTTCAAATGAATTCTTTTTGACGGCTGAGTAAAATTCCATGGTGTATATGTACCACAGCTTCCTTATCCATTCATCTGCTGATGGGCATCTAGGTTGCTTCCATGTCCTGGCTATTATAAACAGTGCTGCGATGAACATTGGGGTGCATGTGTCTCTTTCAGATCTGGTTTCCTCAGTGTGTGTGCCCAGAAGTGGTATTGCTGGGTCATATGGCAGTTCTATTTCCAGTTGAAAATGCATTTTTAATTTAAATCTGCCCTGTTTCATTCCACTTCTTTGCCCTCCTAACAGAGGATACTGACTTATCTTCCCTTCATTTCCTCCACCCTATCACCAGGTTAGAGAGTTATTCAAGAGACCTTTATCGAGTTCTTAATAAGCCTAGAATTCTCTGAGTAATCTTACCCGACCCAAAAATATTTTTCCTAATAATCTGCAAGGCATGTGGCAGCTACAAATTTATCAAAGTTCTTCTAAATCCCTCACCTCTGCCCTTACCCATGAAATCCCTTTAAACATCCATGGGTTGAATCACTATGGGGAGGGTCTGTGAACATATGCAAGTGTGTTCTATTTGCAAATAACTGTTCTCAAAGGAAAGAGATTTAAATTCATGAAATAAAATAGAACCTACCACAGACTCCGGTTCAGGCAGCCAGATTTCATCCTCTGGGATCTTGCCCATGGCATGCAGGATCTGAAAAGAAAGAGCATCTTCGTGAATAACAAAAACAACACTGTCTTTCTCCTCATCTACTAATCTTTCTCTTAATCTCCTAATCTGCTCTTTAAATACAGATTAACAATGTCTTTTGGGATATCCATTAAACACCCCAGGGTAAAAGCCAGTGTAGTCCACTGAACCTTCAAAAAAGATCCAAAAGATCTTTCATCTGTGGCATCTTGGGCTTCCTTGGTGGCTCAAGGTAAGGAATCTGCCTGCAACGCAGGAGACTCGGGTTCGATCCCTGGGTTGGGAAGATGCCCTGGAGGAGGGCATGGCAACCCACTCCAATATTCTTGTCTGGAGAATTCCAAGGACAGAGGAGCCTGGTGGGCTACAGTCCATAGGGTTGCACAGAGTCAGACACGACTGAGCGACTAAGCACAATCATTAGACTCACAATAAATTTTAGTAGCCGCAAACACGTCTTAATAGGGATGAGACCAGAGGAACTGTCAGGAAATATATAAATGAATTCTGAGTCCTAGGCTAAACATGTTTGGTTTCATAATATTAGACCGAGGTTCTCTCTCAAGTATAGCCATGGTGATATTTTGCCCCATGGAGTCTTTTTACCTTGGACTCATTACTTTGGGGTTAAGGTGCTCGTTTCACCCAAGACTACTGTTAAAAGGGTGTTCTGTGGTTTTTCAGATGGGGGTTAATGGGGAGTTGGCCTCCAGGATCTCAGACATCTTTAACCTGCTTGTCAGGACCCTGAGTTACTTCCTTCTCCACAGCATGTGACCTCAGGCCCTACCTCTCGGGCCGCTCTCTCGCCAGCCTCCACAGCTCCCTCCATGTAGCCACTCCAGTGTGTAGCAGTCTCTGTGCCTGCAAAGTAAATCCTGCCCACTGGCTGGCGTAGAACCCTTGAAATGAAAGCAAAGAGGTAACAGTGGTCAGTCTCAGAGAGCCAGAGGACAGCCTTCCTACAAAGACCAAGGCTGGTCACTTTCCTCAGATTCTAAATGTCAGGAGGTCCAATGGCAATTTTGGAATGAAGTTCATAGTTTCCTTCAGTTCTTGCATGATCTCTGTCACAGACAAAAGTGGAATAAAAGCCAAAATTCACTCCTGCACCAAGAAACTTACAGGTAAAGGGGCTGTCATCAACCGAGGTAAAAGAAGCATTTGCTTCCAGTACATGAAGTGAGGGACTATATGTGCCCGGTCATGGATAGCTCCTTTTATGATTCACCAGGTTTGAGCAAGGAGACCCGTGCCCCCAGTTTCCCACCTGGTCATTCCACCAGTGAATTTGGCAAAGTGTTCTCTCACTGAGCTCCAGCTTCCCCAACCCTTAAGGGGCATGATCCAATGATTTTTAAAACCTTTCTTAACAGCAACATTCAACAAACCTGTGCATATCACTATGGCTCCACAATAACGATTCACTGAGCACTTTATCAATGTGAAGAGTTTTATTGCATTAAATGATAACAGTTAACATTTTGGGGGGCACCAAGCGCTCCTCTAAGTGCATTAATCTTTACCACAACCCTAAGAGGTCAATACTATCATTATCCTCATTTTGCAGATGAGAATATGGAGGTACAGGAACTATGGTGGACATTAGGTTCACCTAGACCTTCCTTCAAGAATGAAGGACTTACTCCCAGCTGCTGAAAGGTAGTCTTCTGATGTCAGCACTGTTTGGCTATTGCCTCCACTAAAGAAAATTGCCCCGGGCTTGCTGGTGGCTTAGTGGTAAAGAATCCCCCTGCAATGCAGGAAATGTAAGAGATGCAGGTTTGATCCCTGGGTCAGCAAGATCCCCTGGAGGAGGAAATGGCAACCCACTCCAGTATTCTTGTCTGGAGAATCCCCATGGACAGAGGAGCCTGGTGGGCTATAGTGCATGGGGTTGCAAAGAGTCGGACATGATTGAGTGACTACACAACAGCAACAACAAGAAGCCCATATGCTACATAATAGTACAGAAGGTCACAACATTTGGTTTCTAAGAGGGGTAGTTTGCTGTTACCTTGACAAAAATACCATAAGGGAGGCACCATCAATATGGCATTATTCATCCTAGTCCATGTTTCCATTATATTCCAGATAATGGATGTGGATGTCCAGAGCTAATACCCTGACTCTTAGCCACCACTGTACACCACTGAACTTTTCAGAGAAAACAAAACGAATTGGTTTGAACTGGTGGGTTTTCTTTCACCTAACCTTATTGCAGCCATCAAGAAAAAAAAAGGAGGAGAATAGAAGATATTATAAAAGACTAGAATGCTGATAACAATACACAGCATCATCTGGAATTACCCATAGCCAGCATGGGTTGCAGAGCCTAAGGGTCTTCAGGAAGGGTTCTCCAAGCAAGAATACCGGAGTGGGCTGCCAGGCCCTTCTCCAGGGTATCTTCCCAACCGAGGGATTGAACCCGAGTCTCCTGCATTGCAGGCAGACTCTTTACCACAGTGCCATCTGGGAAGCTCCAAAAGAGCTCACCTCCGCTTCGGGGAATGTAACCCCGGTCTCCCACCTGACAGGCGGGGATACTCATCACTGTACTAACAAGGAAACTATGCACTACGAAACCAAAAAAAAAAAAAAAAATTGTGTGACTCACTTTATTGTAGTGGTCTGGGACTGAACCCTCAATATCTTCCAGGTCTGCCTATACTGAAGTTTTCAACAGAATGCTTGGCAAATAGTTGGCACATAGGTAATAAGTGATGAATGAAATAATTATTACTGACATAGTCTACAATCAGCATATACAAAAATTAGCTTATTGACCCAGTAACTAATCAGGTGGCGCCCTTTTACCCCAGAATGATCTCACAGATGATATTTTGCCATCTTCAGGAAGATGCAGACAGTGCTAACCAAAGCCTCTATGTATCTTCTCACAAGCAGGTTTTAATCCTTCTTTGACTGGTTTTTACGAACATATTGATTAGCCATTTACATTTACTCACACCCCTTTTTTTTCTGTTGCATATTCAGCCTTTTACTCATCACTCTACATTTCTTATTCTGTTTAGATTGAGCTCTTGATACCAAATGATTCCTTGGTTTAGTATTGCTCTAACGGTCATAATAATTACTGCTGTATTATTAATTCATACCTTGTTAACTACAATAAACTAAACACTAATGATTCATACTTGTCTGCACAACACTATAAAATGCTAAAGCCATTGAATTATGCATTTTGAATGGGTGGATTTTATGGTATGTGAATTCAGTTCAGTCTCTCAGTTGTGTCCAACTCTTTGCGACCCCATGGACTGCAGCACGCCAGGCTTCTTTGTCCATCACCAACTCCCAGAGCTTACTCAAACTCATGTCCATCGAGTCAGTGATGCCATACAACCATCTCATCCTCTGTCATCCCCCTCTCCTCCTGCCTTCAATCTTTCCCAGCATCAGGGTCTTGTCCAGTGAATCAATTCTTCCCATCATGTGGCCAAAGGATTGGAGTTTCAGCTTCAGCATCAGTCCTTCCAATGAATATTCAGGACTGATTTTCTTTAGGATGGACTGGTCGGATCTCCTTGCAGTCCAAGGGACTCTCAAGAGTCTTCTCCAACACCACAGTTAAAAAATTTTCAGTGCTCAGCTTTCTTTATAGTCCAACTCTCACCTTTCCCAATAAAATCTCTTGCTTTATCAGCACATGTGTCTCCTCGGACAGTTCATTTCTGAGTATTAGAAAAGAGCCCAGTTTTGGGCCCTGGAAGGGGTCCTCCTTCCTGCAACAAATGGCAACTCTGGTGGGATTCTTCTTCGCTGAGACTGACATCCTGACCACTCAGGGTACTCAGGGGCCTGCTTGCCTGCCAATGGACCAGACCCAGTGGCCGCAACTGGGACCCTTTTGTCCCTGGTCTCCTCCTGACATGGACAACTGGCTAGAGTGCCCTGATCGGCCCTGGATTGGTCTATAGAGAAGACAGCTGACCTGATCTCACCTTAATGATGCTCAAACAGGAGAAACTACACTACACCAGGATGAGAAGACAGCGACATCAGAGGTAGACAGCTTGTCCAAGATGCTGGACCTGATTCGTATGATCATTTATGTTTTCTTGACTTCTTAGACCTTTGTATATAAATCAAATGCTTTTTTATCATAGGCCTGATCCTATGCTAGTTTTAGAAATCAATCCAATTGTTGGGTTTGTGGCCAATTACCTGTGTCTAGCTCTGGGTTACTTTAGTAAATTTCTCTACTACAAGGCTCTAACTGGTTGGCCCTGAGAAAATTCACTTAAAAAAAAATTATAGTCGTATTCAGGTCACTGTGATATTACTAGATGGGATCCCCTCACCAGGCCAATTAATAATGCCTGCTCTGACTCTGGCCATAAATTTGAGCTTTTATCTATTACTCAAGCTCAATCAGAGCAGCAAGAAAAGTTTCAGCAAAGGAGAAAGAAATCTCCCACAATTATGAGAAGGATTTATATAGATAACACCAGGCTATGGTAATTTAGGTTTAAAGTCTCCTCTGTGTTGGAAACAATTAAATCATACTAAGGATAATCAGTCTAGTAACACTAGAAAACTGGGCTATGTGCCTTATAGATGGTGGTGCCAATGTATAATTTCCCTGAAAGATAAAGATTCGTACAGAGTAGACTAAGTCAGACAACCTGGGATATACTGGGCTACATCTAATGGAAGCTCTTAACTTAAGTCTTACTTGTGACTTTACTAATACTGCTGGCTATGTTCTTTATATTTCACCTGTTTTACAAAATTACTGTTTCTTACACTGCCAAATGTGTGACTGAGGCCTCTGATAGAATAATATATAGTTCCCTATGAGATCGATGATGATAACAGTGTAACTCTAGATATGAGAAAAAGCAACAAGAGGGAATGTTTTCCTGGACCAAGAGGCTAGTAAGACAGGTGGTCCAGAGAATTTTGGATACTGTTTAATGGCCTAGTCCAGTAACAGCACATTGAGTGGCCTGTCAACAAAATCTTTGCCAAACCTGAGAATGGACATTCTCAGCACTATGGGATAAAATGGTCATGAAATGCCCCCCTCAAAATCATGGTCAAGTTTGTGAGCAAAAAGGGGCTCTGTCAATTGAAGATTGACACTTGCCATCTGCATCTACAGAGATTAAATCATGGCCTGTGCAACTGCTGACTTTCAACGGCCCTGAAAGGAGTTCAGGGTGAAAATCAGGAATGAGGCACTCTGTGCTCTAAAAAAAAAACTGGCAGAACAGGCCTTCAGATAGTTAGATCTTTTCAAGAGATTTTATGAGTCCCAATTCTTGCATCTTCTCATACCTAGAGAAACACTGACATCATTAATAGTGACATCTGCTTTGGCTATTAAGGAAAAATTTTACAATTAAAAGTCAAAATAGAGTACTCAGCTATGGTTCAGACATCCTGGGGAATAACCAGGTGTTACTATGGGTGTAATTTCAGACTAGACCTTGTATTGCTAAACACTTGAGTTTTCTGAGTCGTGTCAGGCTTAGATGCCACCATTTTCAAAACAATGTCTGCTGGAAGCTAGTAACTTATACCTTACTTTTTATAAAACTAGGCAACTGGCCACCTGGCTAAAAGTCTCCCCGAAGTGCCAGGTACAGACTGGGTTTCAGACCTATTCTTCTAAAAAAAAAAAAAAAGAGAGATTTACTTTGTCTACTAAAATTCCAGTTATCCCTCCTCCAGCTACTACTAATTGGGTCTGTTACAACAAAATGGCAGACCAAGAGATTGAGATTTTAATCATACAAGGCTCAGATCTAGGACTTGGAACTCAGGAATACTTCCAATTCAGTGTCTCTTCTCCAAGCTGAGGCAGTCCTATGCTCCATTTTGACAGGAAGTTATCACAGTCATAGTTGCCCTGTTCCCTAAATTAAAACTGAACAGGACTCTGTGGGGTGGCGATTCTGGAGTACAGATCTGCTGTGTGTTCTCCATTTCTTATCTGTAGGATATAGGCTTCATTCAGCCTCCTTGACCTTCCCTGAGTTCCAAAGGGTGGATTCAAACAATTGCTAATCAGGGAAGGGAGGGAATACAGAAACAGAGGAGAAACAATCAAATGGTGGTACAGCCTTGAGACAGGGTCCTAGTTCCTACTCAAAGAAATATGCATAACAATGTCTTTTGAGTTCTTCTACAGAACTGGAGCCCCCACCCAGGTGGAAAGTGGTAACTTCAGACTAAACACAAGATTCCTGGAGCACAGCTCTGTTGCTTCACCACCAGCCAATCAAAAAAAAAAAAAAAGTCACAAACCCTGCAGCCCTCACCCCAAATGTTGCCTCCTGTTTCTGGGGACCAGTGATGACCATCCTTTTAGGTCTCCTGTTTGGCCCCTGTCTATTTCAACTCTGAGAGGCGCCAACAGTTTCAAACCAAAATGCTGTTATTACAAGAGTGAAAGCTGGTTTCAGATATGGAACACCCCAACTTAGATCAGGTAGAGAGAGACTTCTGCTCTGCTAGGCAGACCTACGCCCAGGCACAGCAGGAAGAAGTTACAGAAGAAAGAGACCTCCGCCCCAATTCCCAAGAAGCATCTTGAGTATGAAGTCTCTCAGGGGGGAGTTGTTAGGGGAAGCACACTGACTGAAACCGCCCACCCTGGCCAGGCACCATAATAACCATTTGCATGAGTTGTTTTATGACAGGAGATCCTGATAAGGAATACGGAACTAATAAGCCACCACCAACCGGAAGAGTTCCAGAAAGGTCAAAAGGAGACACCACGTGTCTGTCCACTTCCCAGAATCCCTCTCGCTAGCACCCATCTTGGCTGATGCGTGTGCCACCAGGAAAGACTCTGAATTAGAATGATTGGCCAAAGACTACCCGGAAACAAATCCCATCACCATAAAACCCAAGACTGCGAGCCACGCGGCAGAGCAGTTCTCCTGGGTTCCCTTACCCTCCTGCTCTCCACCCGGGTGCCCTTTCCCAATAAAATCTCTTGCTTTATCAGCAAAAAAAAAAAAAAAAAATAGTCCAACTCTCACATCCATACATGACTACTGGAAAAACCATAGCTTTGACTAGACAGACCTTTGTTGGCAAAGTAATGGTATGTGAATTATATCCCAATAAAGATGTTTTTAAAAAGTATGCTCTCATTAATATACTGATTCTTGTCTACTGTATGCTACCTTGTGTTTTCTCATACACCTGATAAGGAAAATAAGGTTCAGAGAGAAATGGCCTGTCCAGGATGGAAAAGTTGGTTATTGGTAGAATCAACAGTGGAACCCAAGTCCCTTTATCCTCAGTCTAGAACTTGATTTGTTTTTATAATGCTGTACACATGTTGGCACTTATGTGGTGCCATTTGAGGAAGTTTCACTGAGCCCTACACTTGCTATAGAGACAGTTTTTCTGACAATATACATGAATCCCCTATCTAAATTCCTAATCTTAGGCTGCAATCTTCTTTGGTTCTATTGACTGGGATTGCTCCTTCAGAGGAATTCAGAGTCCAAAGTGCCACCATGATGTGGCATTGCAAAGACTTCAGTAGTGAGATTGACAAGATACAAAGGAACCCGGGGATTTGGGGATTTTTTCCAAGCATTTACAAGAAACAAGAGAGAAGAGCTACATGAACCTTCTTAGAGTTATGGATTCAGGTTCAGGGAATTTCAGTTAGAACTGAGCCCACTTTTACTCTACCTTCCATATTGAGTCATGATCCCAGGAGGGAAATAAGAAGTGTAGCAACCTGCTGAGTACTGCTCCTCACACCAGTTCTTCTCTTCATAGTGCACCGGCTGCAAGGCAGAGTGACAAAAATTCAGAGAAGAATCAAAGGAAGTGATCTCATCCAGAATAAATCAAACACATCACGGTAGGCTTCACTGGAGAACCAACATATATCTAAAGTATCACTCAGTTGTGTCCAAAACTTTGCGACCCCATGGACTATACAGTCCATGGAATTCTCCAGGTCAGAATACTGGAGTGGGTAACCATTCCCTACTCCAGGGGATCTTCCCAACCCAGGGATGGAATCCAGGTCTCCTGTATTGCAGGCAGATTCTTTACCAGCTGAGCCACAATGGAAGCCCAAGAATACTGGAGTGGGTAGCCTATCCCTTCTCCAGTGGATCTTCCTGACCCAGGAATCGAACGGGGGTCTCCTGCGTTGCAGGCAGATTCTTTACCAATTGAGCTATCAGGGAAGCCCTATGTCTAAAATAAAGCCTTATCGTTCTAATGTTTTTAGAGATATGACTTTGAACATGTAAATGTCCTTGGTTATAAACTTCTAAGAAATTCTGACTTAGAAAGTTTTCACCCTTGCTTCATTCATGTCCCAGGTACCATTCATAAATTGCAACTGTCTAGCTCCATGTTTAAAGTGGTCTTAGGTATTAAGAAGCTTTTAGTGCCTAATAGTTTCAGGACAAGTTTGAAAAAGGATTTATGCTTAATGGAGTAAAGAGGAGGAAGAAAAGTAGAAAGACTGACTGTTAAGTAAAAAGAATGACCAGATTCACGTTTTTGGTGCAAGTCAACTTTGTTAAGAGAAGCTAGGACAGACAAATTAATGTTTTCATGGGATGTAGGCAATTCTGTTGATGGCAATGTGCAGTGCTGTGCTGTGTTTAGTCACTCAGTCATGTCCGACTCTTTGAGACCCTATGAACTATAGTCCGCCAGGCTCCTTTGCCCATGGGGATTCTCCAGGCAAGAATACTGGAGTAGGTTGCCATGCCCTCTTCCAGGGGATCTTCCCAACCCAGGGATCAAACACAGGTCTCCTGCATTGCAGGCAGATTCTTTACCATCTGAGCCATGAGGGTAGCCCAAGAATACTGGAGTGGGTAGCCTATCCCTTCTCCAGGGGAACTTCCTGACCCAGGAATCGAACTGGAGTCTCTTGCATTGCAGGCAGATTCTTTACCAGCTGAAGCCCATTGATGGCAATACATGCAGGCAATGATCAGCCTGAAAAATATGTTTTTGCCATGAATAGGCAAAACATTAGCTGAGGTTTTGTGAAGTGCAAGTTTTATTTAAAAAAAGTAAACGTAAGTGTTATCATTAAGCATTATTTTGAAAAGTTATTAATAAAATCAACATGGCAAGTCTTAAGAGAAAAATGTTAGTTGTAAAAAGAGATTTGGAAAAGTTGTTTCATTTAAAACAATTGCAGTCACACATGGGACTTTGAATAGCTATTTGTAACAATGAACAAAGCACAAGGCCCTTTGTGCTAGGTATAAGTGGCTCCGATGCCTCTGGCCCAGCCCTCTTCCCTCTCTGCATCTGAGTGTGATAACCACCTCATAAGCATCCTTCTCTGCCTATATCCAGTCAGCCAATCAGAAGAAAGTTTGGATTTCATGTTTCACCTTTCCCTGCTCCCAGGACAAATGCCAAAGCAAGTGCCACTCTCTATGCCAAGAACAAACAACTCATTCTTATCATCAGAAATTAATTATCCATATTTTTCTAAGAAAAAGAGACTGTCCCCCTGTTAAAAATGATCAGCTTTTTGGGAATTTGAGAACTGTTTTCCCCTCCCACTGGGGTTCCCCAAACAACCATCTCACAGGTGGTCGGAGGATTCTCAGCTCTGCACTGCCTCAGCCTGAGGGTGTCTCAGAATGTAACTTCAAAAAAACTTGAGTATCTACCAGGGAGAAATATCTTGAACTGTATTTTTTAAATAGAAAGACCAGCCAATTTCAGCAGCTGTGACAGGATTAATTTTTAATGTGCGTATAGTTTGGGTTTTGCTTCTTCACTCATAGTATCCTTGTGTCCAGAGGCTATGCTTATACTTAATCTTGTTAAATGGCGTATGACAATGAAAAATGAAACAAAACCCATTCTTCATTATTATTATGTTTCTCTCCAAACCAATCAATTTGTCATTCTTGTTCATTTGCTGAGGACGAATTCTTCGAAGCTTCAAGAGCATGTGTTTCACCTATAACAAGTAACTCTTGCCTTAAAAGGATGAACAAAAATGACAAATTCAAAAACCACAACAACTTGACTAGAAGGAAGTCAGGCATTGCAAAGTTGAGCAAAATAAATGTTCAAGGGATTAGATGAAGCCATGGAGCTGTTCAACTCGGTCATGATGTGTGGTGCAGAGATTTAGATTTAAGAGGCTTAACAAGTTAAACATTCTTAGCCCCTTCATTAGAGTTTCCTTATGCTTTAACCGCTCATTCGTACATTGTTTTCCATTGTCTTCAAATGCTTCATGGATAACTGGATTTAATAATAACTTGCAAAAGGTGATGTAATCCGTGTCAAAACATTAAAAACCCAGCAGTCTGGTGAATGGAAGGAAACGTCGGCTTGTCTTAAATATTGATGGGGGTGGTGGTTATGGCTACTGGTTATGGGCACATTGGGTCCTTTGACTATCACCTAATGCCCCTACAGCCCTACCTCCCATATCATCCCGCCTTTAGCCATGAGGAGGGGAGGAGAACTACCTGCAAAGATGTCTAGGAAGCTCAGCTGACAAGGCTCACCTTGAGCCAATCAGCATGTCTTCCCTGCTCCAGGAAGAGCTCTGAACTCAGGGACAAGGGTAGCATCACGTAAAACACATTAATTTGCAGGGTCCCTAAGCTGCCACTTGGAGAAGGAAATGGCAACTCACTCCAGTACTCTTGCCTGGAAAATCCCATGGATGGAGTGGCCTGGTAGGCTATAGTCCATGGGGTCACAAAGAGTCAGACATGACTGAACGACTTCACTTTCACTTTTCAAGCTGCCACTAGCCAGGGCCCATGCCCTCCAGGACAACTCATAAGTTGACCGGCCCTGTTGTGCACACCCCACCAAGAATAGATCAAGGAAAACATGAACTCTAGAACCTGACTTGCATGAGCCCATCACTGCTAGGCCCAACACAACAAAGAAAGATCTCTCGGGTTCCCTGGTGCTCCAGTGGTTAAGATTCCCAGCTTCCACTGCAGGGTGCACAGGTTCAATCCCTGGTCAGGGAACTAAGATCCCACATGCTGCACAGTGCTGCCAAAGTTGAAAAAAAAAGAAAGAAAGAAAAAAAAAAGAAGATCTTTCTCCCATAGGGAAGGGTTGGGAAGCCTTACGTGCAAAGCTTCTTGTGAGCCCAGAACCTTTGCATAGAGGTCACAGAGTTTCTTCAACCTATGGGAAGAGGGGAGGAAAAAAATAAATGCAAATGAAGAAGGAAGCAAAAGTGGAAGAGGTGTCTATGATTCTCATCATTCAAAAAGATTCTGAGCCTCTGAACTTTTGCTTCCACTTGACATTTGATTTTAACTTTTCAAAGCAAGGCACTTTATTTTAGTTCCAGTATCTGAAATCTACGAGGTCACAAAAAGTTATAATGAAAAGAAAGGGATGCATTGCCTGCATCACCAGGGGCACAGGGCAATTTATTCATTCATTGAAGGAAACTTTGTGTACCTGTTGTCAATTTCCTAAGCACTGGAGATTCTGAGAGGACCAAGATAGGATTCCTGCTACCTTCCTTCTCTCCTAATCCCACTAAGAGGAAATGGGCAAAGTGGAGCAAGAGCAACTTTGAATTCTGCTTCTGTCTCTTCCATGCTGTGAAGTCTTAAGCAGGTTACTTAAGCTCTCCAACCTTTATTTTTGTCCACAAACTCATCTGATTTTTTCACTAATCACGGTAAAACAGTGTGGCCCCAGAACCAGTAGCAACTGCATCATTTGGGAGCTTGTCAGAAATGCAGACTCTCAGATCTCATCCCAGACCTGCCAACTCAGAAACAGCAGTGGAAGCATGTGTGTTTTCACAAACCTTCTAGGTGATTAAGTTTGAGAACCATGGGTAAAAAGCATATAAAGTTTCCAGTCAGACAGAACAAAGAAAATTAAATAGAACCAAATATATAAGGGAATTTAGAATCATAAAGGCGGGCATTTTAAACTCATGAAGAAAAGATAGATTATTCAATAAAATGACGCTGGGACAAACGGCTACCCATGAAAGAAGCAAAATTGGACTCCTATGTGACTTCTTACACCAAAATATATTTCAGAAGGATCAAAGATTCACACAGAATAGATGAAAACAGAAAAGCACTGAAAATGAGTAATTTAAACCGATCTTGAAACGGAAAAGTCTTTTCTATGCATGATAGACCATTCAGAAGCAATGATTTTAAAAACAGATCAACCTAACTTCATAAAAAGCTAAATCTTTATTATAGTATAAAATGAATAACCCATAAATATGATCAAAAGACATATTGGGAAAAGATCTGTTCCAGGCACTGGAGATTCAGCAGTGAACCGACCAGACAAAACTTCCTACTTTCACGGATTTTTTTTTTTTTTTTTTACTGTTTTGCAACATTTTATTTTACTTAATACTGTAATTATTAACATTTACAGATAATACTATTTTCTTATTGGTTTATAATATGTTTTATTGTATGCAATTTTTGTACATTCTTTTTTTCATATTCTTTTCCATTATGGTTTATCACCAGATATTGAAAATAGTTCCCTGTGCTATTCAGCAGGACCTTGCTGTCTATCCATTCTATGTATAAGAGTTTGCATCTGCTAATTCCAAACTCCCAATCCATCCCTTTTTGGATCTTAATATTCTAGTGGGGACATTTTTTAGGTAAGTGGCCCAATCAGACCTCCATAGCCCTGGCCAAGCACAGTGGTGGCAATAGTCGTAAAGCAGCAAGCTAAGGATGGAGGCAGGAGAGGATGTGCCATAATGTATTCATGGGCTCTTGTGTGTGCACGCTCATCATGTCTGACTCTTTGTGACCCCATGGACTGTAGCCCACCAGGCTCCTCTGTCCATAGTATTTCCCAGGAAAGCATACTGAGGTAAGTTGCCATTTCCTTCTCCAGGGGACCTTCCCAAGCCAGGGATCAAACCCACGTCTCCTGCGTCTCCTGCATTGGTAGGCATGTTCTTTACCACTAGTGCCACCTGGAAAGCCCTCCAGGGGCTCTTAGTTGGTAAATATGTTATCAGGGAGGCTCCCAAGGTGGCAGAGTGGTAAAGAATTTGCCTGCCAATGCAGGAGACACAGGAGACATGGCTTTGATCTCCGGGTTGGGAATGTGCCCTGAAGAAGGAAATGGCAACCTGCTCCAGTATTCTTGCCTGGGAAGTTCCATGGACAGAAGAGCCTGGCGGGCTATAGTCTTTGAACTTGCAGAGTCAGACATGACTAAGCATGCACACCATGCCAGAAGCACACCATGTTATCAGGGGTGGTATGGGAATAAATAGTTGGTAGTGGTGAATACAAATTGCTGAAAGAAATTGCCACCTCCAGGGAATCTAGTCCATCTGTAACTATACTTTTTCATTGTTATGCATCTTTCATGCAGGATGTATGGCAGAGTGCCCTGCAAGGGGTTATTTGTTTACCTGGTTGTCTCCTCCCCCAGTAAGTTTTCAACTCCTGGGCTATATCCATTTTTGTATTCTCCATAGCTCCTTGCATGGTATCTTATGCATGATAAACTCAACAAATTTGAATTTTGAACACTTGGTTCTTCAGTTATCAGCATTGTGCCTCTCTACAAGACCCTCATGATGAAACATAACAGATATGTCGTGTTAGGAATACACATTAAGCAGTCTTTAAGTTAAAAAGTTAAGTGAAGTTGAAAGTAGGTAGAAAGAAGAAACAGAGGGGAAAAGGAAGGGAGAGAGGGGGAAAGGAAGGGAGGGAGGGAGGCAGAGAGGAGGGAAGAAAGAACAGATACTTTTTTCCTTACCTTTCCTCCTTGGTAAGACGGGCCAGTTTTCTGGCTTTGTGGGCAAGGATAAATCTAAAACATACAAACAATAAAATGGGGGGAAATCAATGGATGCTATCATCTTGGCCTCATTTCTATAGCTACACATGTGTCTAGTGTACAAGTTAAAAGTAAACCAGAAGAAACAAACAACACACTATCTTATTTTATGTTCCATATTTTACTATTTAGGTGTTACATTCCTGACATTAAAAGATACCTTCTAGTTTTAGGAATTCAAGGGACTAAAAACAGATCACTGGCCATAATTTTTGCCTAGGGGTTTACCATGACTAAGCCATCTCCCCATATATGACTGGCGGTCAATAGGAATACACTCTGGGTCTCAAATGCCTATCTAAGATGTGCCTGAGACGTTACAGTTCCATCCAGTCCTTGTTCTTTGGTCCTGTCTTCAATATGCTTCTCCCTAGTGCCCAGCCTTCTAGAATCTGCCTCCATTTCCAGCCCTATGATTGCCTTCAACTAACCAACTGGTTTTGATTTCCCTCTTTTGACCTTTGGCTCTCTCTGAAATAAACTCATACATATCTTAAGACCCATCTCAGTTTTGGCTGCTCCAGGTAATCACCACCTTTCCATCCCCATGACATCCGCACCTGCGTTGCTGTTCCCTACCAAACTGAGGACTGGGCTGGTCTTGGCTTCTCTCTTGTGGGAAATCTCAGCATCCCACATAAGTACCATCGATGCTCATGTAGCCTCCACAAGAAGCCTTCTTAGTGGAACACCCTAAGTCAAATCTTCATATCATACTTTCACAAAAGATAGCTTACCATAATATATCAACTCCCAGTGCTAAACATGAAGAAGAAAACTAGTATAACACATTTTAAAATGTTATTGATATTCTAATTCCTTTCTAAATTTTTATTCCTTGAAAGACATTATTTTTATTTTTATTTTTTTTTTTTGGCCTTGCCATGTGGCTTGCAGGACCTGAGCAGAGATCAAACCTGTGTCCCCTGTAATGAAAGCGTGGAGTCCTAACCAGTGGACTACCAGGGAATTCCCAGAAGACATTATTTGTAAAAAATCAATAAGATCTTTCTTATTGCTAGATTTGGAGAAAAGTGACATTGGGTAAAAAATTATTGAACAAAGTTTGGGACACAATTACTGATAGTATAGGAATACATTATCAATATGGAAGATCATCACACCACCACAAGCATGCCTTACCCTATTATGGCAGGATAGCTGCCATCAGGTTTAGTATCATCCAATGCGTAGGCAACTGGAGCTTCCTCTCCTTCAATAATCATGCTTCCACAGTAATCTTGGAGAAGAACAAAATGGAAAAAGACATTCATCACCCTATCAAACTACCTGTAGCAGTTACAATGAAGCATACAGTTTTCAATTTGAGAAGCCCAAAGGATGAAAATAAGACCTTATACTCTAAATATATGAAGGCAAATCAAACTGATGTTTGAAAAGCGAAGGAGCCAACATTTGGTGAAAAACTCAAATGCTAAGTTCCTCTCTGCAAAGAAGCAATGTGATGTCATGAATTAATCCAGGCCACCATTAAATGCAATCTTGTTTTCCCTTACCGTTACCACATGTGTCCCCATTTCTTTTTTCACAAGAAATCACATAAAACCAAAGATGTGTCAAAGACATGCTATTCTATTCCTGTAAAATAGAAGGCACTGAACATTCACATTTTATGAGGGGCCACTTGGATGGCGCTAGAAGTAAAGAACCCGTCTGTCAATGTAGGAGACATAAGAGATGAGGGTTCGATCCCTGGGTCAGGAAGATCCCCTGGAGGAGGGTATGGCAACCCACTCCAATATTCCTGCCTGGAGAATCCCATGGACAGAGGAGCCTGGGAGGTTATAGTCCAAAGGGCCGCAAAGAGTCAGATATGACTGAAGTGACATAGCACACATGTACTTATGCTAACTAATTCTTGACTATCTGTAGACAGGGCAGAAAGCATTTCACACAGCACCTCCAGAACAACTTGGGAAACAATTTCAGCTCATTCTGGACAAAGTGCTTATCTGATTCCCCTCCTGAACAAAAAAGATATGTAATTTTAACAAAAGAATACAACAGGGCAATGGTGAAAATGTCAGGGCAGAATTTTAAATGTTAGACTAAGATCCTACTACAGTGTACCACTCTTCCTGCTCCATCATTTACTAGGAAATTGGGATTGTTTGAACAAAATTATGGTGGGACACTTCGGAGCAAAGGTTGCATAGAAAATCCAATGAGAGGGCTTCAAAATGAGGAATAAAGACTAGAGAAAGAACTTGGAGGATATGCAACGCCCCCAACTTGTGTGTGAGCAGGCACACCTGTAGACCTTTTAACCTGCATTTGCTTCTCTGTCTCCCTTCATGACCCTCCCCACTTGGCATCTGTGAGAATCAGTGTCCTAGTCGGTCACTGGATTGAGGGGCATTTGCATGTCCCTAAGGTGTTTTGGCAGAGAAGGCAATGGCACCCCACTCCAGTACTCTTGCCTGGAAAATCCCATGGATAGAGGAGCCTGGTAGGCTGCAGTCCATGGGGTCGCGAAAGGTCAGACACGACTGAGCATCTTCACTTTCACTTTTCACTTTAATGTTTTGGAGAAGGAAATGGCAACCCACTCCAGTATTCTTGCCTGGAGAATCCCAGGGACGGGGGAGCCTGGTGGGCTGCCGTCTATGGGGTCGCACAGAGTCGGCCACGACTGAAGTGACTTAGCAGCAGCAGCAGGTGTTTTGGGGTTAGGAAAAACATTGAGAAAAACTGAACTACAGGGAGAAGAAATGTTTAAAGTATGTCTGAGAATTTAAGAAGATTTAAGAATACAAGAGAAATAGGTAGGGAATCACCGTGTTATAAGAAGACAAGGAAGAAGATAGGATGTGATAAGAGGAAAGAGCAAGGGCACACTGGTCTCATAGTCAGCTGAACTGGCTGGGGTGGAGGCCCTGCTTCCTGGGCAGAGATGCTGCTTGGCCTCTGCACCACCCAGGTGCGCTGGGAGGAAACAAAGGACCAAAGGACAGAGAGAAGAATCCTGTTCATGCCAGGACAAATCAGGTGACAACAGTAGTATTTCTGTCATTTGTAGGTAGAAAGCTGAGGAGTTCTGCCCATGCATGGGGACTTCTGATTAACTTGCTCCAGCCTTACTCTTAAAAAGGGGCATTCAAGGACATCTAGACATTTAACAAAGTCCTTTAACAAAAGAAGCAGACAAAAGCAGAAACAAACTAACAAACAAAAAGGAATCCTCAAGAAAAAAGGACAGAGTAAAGTGGCAAGTAACATCCTCAGAGAAAAAAGAAGATATCGTACCTACGGTGTTGACAAAGAGGACTATTCCCAGGTGGTGCTAGTGGTTTAAAAAAAAAAAAAACAAAACCTGCCTGCCAACACAGAAGACATAAGAGATGTGGGTTCTAGCCCTGGGTCAGGAAAATGCCCTGGAGGAGGGCATGGCAACCACTCCAGTATTGTTGTCTGGAGAATCCCATGGACAGAGGAGCCTGGCGGGCTACAGTCTACAGGGTCGCACAGATTCAGACACGACTGAAATGACTTAGTACACGCATGCAAAGACCATTCAGAATAAAATAACACATGAGCAGCTTTTTTTAGTGTGGGAGTGTGGAAGGACTGCTGAGCAGATAGATGATCACATTCATCTGGAAGAATAACTGATATTTACCAAGGACAAAATTATAGGAAAAATAATGAAGAGAGAATGTGTGTGTGTACTAAGCTGCTTCAGTGGTGTGTGACTCTTTGCGACCCCATGGACTGTAGCCCTCCAGGTTCCTCTGTCCATGGGATTCTCCAGGCAAGAATACTGCAGTGGGTTGCCATGCCCTTCTCCAAGGCATCTTCCCGACTCAGGGATCGAACACAAGTCTCTTAGGTCTCCTGCATTGACAGGCAGGTTCTTTACCACTAGCACCACCTGGGAAGCCAAAGAGAGACTCTTGTACCAGATATCAAACATATATATTATAAAGCCACAGGGATTACAATAGTACAAGTGCTGCCAAAGGACTAGATAATGGAAATCAATGTTCTCTAAAGTGGAATGTGCACACCTAGATTGCACATCTGGTAGGGGAGAAAATTCTTATTTTCAATTTTAACTGTTTTGACTACTTTTGTATATCTTAGAATAAAGATATCTTTTTTCCGACATAATTTAGAAATAATATATTCAGTGGTTTTTTGTTTAGTTGCTGAGCTACGCCCGATTCTTTTGCGACCCCCACGCATTGTAACCCACCAGGCTCCTCTGTCCACGGGATTTCCCAGGCACGAATACTGGAGTGGGTCTCCATGCCCTCCTCCAAAGGATCTTCCTGACCCAGGGATCCAATCTGCATTTCCTGCACTGCAGGTGGATTCTTTACTGCTGAGCCACTGGGGAAGCCCCTTTTATATAGAGTGCTACAAAAAAAACATTTGGAACCCAGTGACAAAGATCAGAGAAGAATGGTTGGTCCAGAAAAGCCCCATGTAGATATATTTCCTAGTAGGATGAAATCATCATAAACATGTTTTTAAAAATGATACACTGGAAGAAAATATTTGCAACAGATGCAGAAAAAAATTAATGAGCACAGGATAAAAATATAATTGACAAAATGATTTTACATAGTTCTGAACTCTTATTAATGATAAACGTTACAAATTTTATCAAAAAGAAATGCTCCTATTCAAATCTTCAGAGCGATACGGAAGAAGCTGTTTATTGCAGCATCGTATATAATAGCAAAAACTTGGAAACAATGGAAATGCCTATTATCAGCATAAATACTGGACACATTTTTATAGAGCCATACAGGGAACTATTGTTTATTCACTTGTTATAATAAAGTAGATTTAAATGCCAAGATGTGGAGAAATGTCTGTGGTCATGGAGGGAAACAGCTTAGCACCAGCAAGCTCTCCATGGTGGGTCACGTCCGGTTCTTTGGAAAACATAGATTACTTGCTCAAGTGATGCACCAACCCAGTAACAGTCCTAAATATAATGTCCTGCAAAGGCGGAGGATTAGGAGGCTGCAATGTGGTGGAAAGGGGTAGATACAATAAGAACTGTCCTAAGAGAAAAATGTGGAACTTTCCCCCTTTGCCTGCAGCACAACCTTCCTCTCATCTTCTGTAATCTAGGTCCTCATTTCAGTCCACCCTTCCCTTTGTCCTCAGTCTCAGGTACTGACTGTTCTTACCTGGCCTCCTCTTAGAAGAAAAGGAGCTGTGATGAGGGTAAATGTGAGAAGACTCTAGCATTGTGCTGTTCAATACAGTACGCATGTATGGCTTTTTTACATTTGAATTTTTTTTCTTTTTTTAAGCTTTTAAATTTCATATTGGAGTAAAGTTGATTAAGAGTGTTGTGATATTTTTAAGGGTATAACAAAGTGACTCAGTCAATACATTAATATATATACACGTATCTACTCTTTTTCAGATTCTTTTCCCATTTAGGTTATTATAGAATATTGAGCCAAGTTCTCTGTGCTATACATTTAAGACCTTGTTGGTTATCCATTTTAAATAAAGCAGTATGTACATGTCAATCCCAAACTCCCTAACTATCCCTCCCCACAACCTTTCCCTACAGGGTAACCATAAATTCGTTCTCTAAGTCTGTGAGTCTGTTTCTGTTTTGTAAATAAGTTCATTTCTATATTTTTCTTTTTAGATTCCACATATAAGTGATATCATATGGCATTTGTCTTTGTCTGGCTTACTTCAGTCAGGTGATAATCTCTAGGTCCATCCACGCTGCTACAAATGGCATTATTTCTTTCTTTTTAGTGGCTGCATAATATTTTTTAAATTTTAAAGCAATTAAAATGAAGTAGCCATGTGTGGCTTCTCATATTTGACTTTGAAGCAATTAAAATGAAACAAAATTGAAAAATTCAGGTCCTCAGTCTCATTAGCTACATTTCAAGTATTCAGTTCTCAACACAAGTGATCAGTATACTGGAGAGAACCACTCTGGAACATTTCCATCATTGTAGAATCTAGTATTTTAGTGGGCATCTCTGTAATGTTCTATCCAGCAGAGCAACACACTTATTGAATATCTATTTTACACAGTAGAATCCTGACACAAGCAAGAAATTGCCTGGAAATTTTCAGAATCCCCATCTTTGTAAATGGCTCTATAAACTCATACTTTAAAAAAAACTGTATCAGAAAGTGTTAATAATCTATTTTCACAAAATTATGTGAAAGGATTAAGTAAACATTATATTGAATTATGATGTGCTGTGCTAAGCTGCCTCAGTCGTGTATGACTCTTTGAGACCCCATGGACTGTAGCCCACCAGGCCCCTCTGTCCATGTGGATTCTCCAGGCAAGAATACTGGAGTGGGTTGCCATTTCCTCCTCCAGGGGATTTTCCCAACCCAGGGATCGAACCAGAGTCTCTTACATTGGCAAGCAGGTTCTTTACCACTAGAACCACCTAGGAAGCCCATATTGAATCATAAAAAGAGTTAATCATATTCTAAGGAAAGTTAATACCATGAGTTTGTGCCAATGTACTTTACTTGATGGAACTGCCCTTAGAACCTGGATGAATGTTTTATGCTCGCATGCTAAGAAAAACAGTTATACACAAATGTGTAACTTTGCATCAAGTTTTTTGGACCTTCTACCAAAGAAAAGTACTCACCCATATTCCTCCAGAAGGGCTCTTTATAATAAACTATACTCTTGATGACTGAACCCAAAGGCACACGAGTGATCAGCTGATTTCTCATCATTGGCAGAGGGGGATTGAAGTGAATCTTCATGCCCAGAACAGGAGGAACAGCGCTAATCACATACTTAGCCTGGAAAAAAAATGGTGTGATAAAACATTGTTGGTGGGTTGTTTTTGCTCTTTTTTCAATGTTTCTCCCTCATTTTACCTTTGTCCCCCACTCAATCTCTTCTTAACAGAGAAACTAGAAGGGCCCTGTTAAAATCAAAATGAGCTCTGATTGTTCCTTAGTTCAAAACCTCCAATGACTTCCCATCACACTTGGAGTCAAAGCCAAGTTCCTCACAGTCACTTTCAAGGCCATACATGAGAGGAGCCCCTGTCACATCTCTGATCTCATCTTCTGTTACTCTTCCCCACAATCCTCTTAATATCACCATTTTTACTACCTTGCTGTTACTTCATTATGCCAGGCTTGCTCCTACCTCAGAGCTTTTGCACTGATGTTCAGTCTATCTGAAAAATTATTCCCCAGAGGGCCACCTGGCTCAATCTGTCATCTCTTTGGGTTCTGCCCTCAAACATCACCTTCTGAGTGAGACCATCCTTGATGACCTTGTTTCAAATTGCATAACCAGTGGCCCACCCCGCCTCTGGCACCACCCCCACGTCCCTTCCCTGTTTGGTTTTTCCCACAATACTCATCACTATCTGGCATTGTCTATGTTTTAACTATATATTTAATTACAGCTTTTCTCCTTCACTAGAACGTAAGTCACATGAAAGCAAGCAATTTTACCTGTTTTGTTCACTGCTACGTTTCCAACTCCAAGAAGAATGCCAGGCACATAGGAAGCACTTAATATGTATCAAATCATTGCTTTCTTTGGTTTTCTAATTCTGCAGGAGCCCAATACAGAGGATTGATAATATATATTTTATAAATCTTCTGACTTAGCCCCAGATATTGTGGTTCCCTTTTCCTTTCTTTCAGATAGAGGTAGCTTTTTCACTTTGGGCAAAGACATTGTCTGTGAAGTCTGGAATGTTCTTAGCTTTATTTACTCTCTGGTTACCTATGGGACTCTGGTCTCCTCCACCTGGTTTAAGGCTCTTGGTTACCTCGTACAATTCATGGTTTAGGGTCTCCACAAGGACATTTTCTCCTGTCTGGTCAATGTGGATCACAGGCCTCTCCAGCTTCACTCGATCCCCCAAGAGGTCCATTATCCGCTCACTCACTTGACCAGATCCACCCACAATTTTCCTCTCCTGGAAAGGAAAAAAAAAGACCCAAGAAGTGAGTAGGAAATATAAGAATAGATACAAATTGCTAGTTTCCCTCACACATCTTTACTGTGTGAGGTTTTATTTTATTTAGCTTCCTGTTGCTCTCGTGGCTGCTTTCTTCACCATTGTTTTCTAACTAATGATGGATGCATCTGTCCTCAGTTGCCTCAGTCGTGTCCTACTCTTTGAGACCCCATGGCCTGTAGCCCACCAGGCTCCTCTGTCCGTGGGATTCTCCAGGCAAGAATACTGAAGTGGGAAGCCATTCCCTCCTCCAGGGGATCTTCCCAACCCAAGGATCCAACTTGGGTCTCCTGCATTGCAGGTGGATTCTTTACCACTAGCACCACCTGGGAAGCTGCTTTCAACAAAATCACAGGTTTTCTAACAGTCACATTTCATACTGTGTTCTGATGGGCTCCTAGGCTCCAAACTCAGGTGGACATCCTCAGCCTGACTCCCAAGTCCCACCTGCTTGGCCACTGCCCCCACTCTGTGTCCCACCTGCATCCTTTGATTGGGTGGCTGGGCCAACCACTTGCCTGAGCCTGCCTAGGCCTGTTTCCCCTCTCCTTGTCACTCAGTCTCAGAACCTTGCTGGCCTACCCATCCCCAGGCCAGCTTACTCCCTGTTACAGTCTGTCTGTCTCACCCTGGGTCAGGTACCTGCTGTTTCTGTGGTCACTGAGGTCATTTCACCTCCCTGCACCCCCTTGTCCCGAGCCCAGGAAAACACTTCAAAATGTTCTGTGTGATTGTACACACAGTTGAACTGACCACCTCCTCCTACATGTTCAGTTCAGCTGAATTTTAAAAAGACTATTTCAAATAGTTCTCAGAAGAAAAAGGTGAAAGAGAAAGAGAACAGAGGGGGAGAAGGAGAAGGGAGATGAGAGGAAGGAAGGGGGAGGAAGAGTAAGGAGAGAAAAGGAAAGTGGCTGTCAATCAGATTATCTAAGAACTCTAATCCATTTCCTACAGTGCCCAGCACAGCCACTTATACAAGGCTGGGGTTCAGGAAATAAGCATGAGTGAATGAATAAGAATGAGTGAATGAATGAATTCCACATGGTGCATGTGTTTTTAATTGAAAATGTATTTCTGATTTTCTCCGTTGAGCTTTCTAAGAAGTACCCAGTTCATCAGCCGGTCTCTTACAAACTTATTAAACTATCATTGGATGTATATCCAAATGGAAGATTGCAAAAGTACATTAAAAAGCCCAATTTTTAAATGCTATTGGCCACTGGGTTGTCACATTTGATACCTAACAACAGACTCCCCCTTTCAAAAGTCACTTTGAGCTGCTATGCTTAAATTCCAAAAGCCACAAGTGTGCCTCCAGCTCCATCTGTTCATGACTGAAGGATGGATGATGGGAATCTTTCAATTAGGCAGTGGTGGTTTTCTGTTGGAATGGTCTGGGTATGAATGGGTACCTGCCCTCCATTGGATGTTGAGAAGATCCTGGTCGTGCCCCCACACTGCTTCACATACCACAGGAACCAGAGAGCGGAGACCTCATGGATCTCTGCAGCGACGCAAAGGTTCACAAAGAGAATAGCAAGCTGCTTCGAAGATCTGCTCAGGAAGAAATAAGGGCAACATTGGCAAATGCAGGGGAGCATCTTCTTCATTGTCTGGAAATTATTCAAACAGCAAATTTACTTGGCTAAGTGGAATGCAATTTGGCAAGTTGCAGAAATTTGTCACTAGAATCTAATATTATAAAACATGACATCAGAGATTTGGGGAATAAGAGCTATATTTTCCCCTTCATCAGAAGACCTAACTCAGAATCAGGCTTCTCTGGTGGCTCAGGTAGTAAAGAATCTGCCTGCAATGCAGAACCCAGGTTCGATCCCTGGGTCAGGAAGATTCCCCTGGAGAAGGAAATGGCTACCCACTCCAGTATTCTTGCCTGGAGAATCCCATGGACAGAGGAGCCCAGTAGGCTATAGTCCATGGGGTCACAAAGAGTCAGATACGACTGAGCAACTAATACACACATGATTTCTCTCCACACACTTGCTACTCTTCCAGTCATCCCCGTCTCAGTAAAAGGCATCACCATTCATCCACTTGCTAAGGCCAACACTAGAGAAATAAACTTTACTTTCTCTTTCCATCATTCCCCTCCCCGATCCAATCCATTGAGAAGTCCTATTGTTTCTCACCACATCACTCCATCTTCATCACTACCAATATCTTGCCAAGGTTATCGCAATTATTTCCTCTAGACTGGTTCCTGGACAAGGTTCCACTTGTCCTCACCTAGTATCTATTTACCATGCTTGAAGCCAAAATCTTTTTACTGCCTTTGCCTCTGTGATGCTCTTTTTAAAGTGTAAAGTCACGTCATCCCCCCGCTTAAAACTCTCCAGTGGCATCCTTTCAAAACCAGAATAAGATTCAGATTTTTTACCACAGCCTTCAAAGCCCTAAGTAGTCTAACCCATTTCTGTGTCTTCTACTTCATCCCATACCTTCTCTACTTATTCTAATATCTCCTCAGAAAGATGAGCTTTTTAGACTAAATTTTAAATTTTTTGTTTAGTTAGTTAATTATATAGTTACCTTCGGCTGTGCTGGGTCTCCATTGCCATGTGGGTTTTTCTCTAGTTGCAGCAGGTAAAGACTACTCTCTAGTTTTGGTGTGCAGGTTTCTCACTGTGGTGGGTTCTCTCGTTGTGGAGCATGGGCTCTAGGGCTGTGTAGGCTCAGTAGCTGTGGCACATGGGCCTAGTTGTTCTGTGGCATGTGGGATATGGGTCCGATCCCTGGTCGAGGAGGATCCCACATGCCACAGAGCAACCAGGCCCATGGACCACCAGGGAAGCCCCAAATGAACTCTTACATGTTCATGAAAGTGAGCACCAGCTTCTATATTCCCAGCACACTGGCATTCTCTTTCATTTTACCACAGTATCATTTAAATTCTTTTCACTGTCTTATCTTAATTATTGGTTTATTATTTTTTATTGCTGTCTCCCACACTAGAATATCATCAGTGAGACGGGAATCTTAACTTTTTTGCTCACCATAGTGTCCTCTTTAATAAAATAGTGTCTGGCACATAGTCAGCACTTAATAGACTACTTGTTATATGACTGAATGAAGACACATTGATGAGAAATATCAATTCAACATTACTTTCATTTTATTTATTTATTTATTTATTTGGCCATGCCACACAACTTGCAGAGCTTCACTCATGTCTCAGGAGTAAAGAATCTACCTGCCAGTGCAGGAGATGCAGGAGACCCAGGTTCGATCCCTGGGTGGGGAAGATCCTGTGGGGAAGGAAATGGCAACTCACTCCAGTATTCTTGCCTAGGAAATCTGAGCAGAGGAGCCTGGCGGGATATAATCCATGGGGTAGCAAAGAGTTGGACACAACTGAGCAATTAAACAACAAAACAACTTATGGGATCTCAGTTTCCCAACCAGGGATTGAAGCTGTGCCACAGCCTGGAATCCTTAACTACTAGGCCACTAGGGGGAACTCCCTAAAAAAATTTTTTTTTTCCTCTTTTTTTTTTATTTTTTTATTTATTTATTTTTTTTATTAGTTGGAGGCTAATTACTTCACAACATTTCAGTGGGTTTTGTCATACATTGATATGAATCAACCATAGATTTACATGTATTCCCCATCCCGATCCCCCCTCCCACCTCCCTCTCCCTAAAAATTATTTTTAAATGATCTATAAGCAAGGAGATCAAACCAGTCAACCCTAAAGGAAATCAGTCCTGAATATTCATTGGAAGGACTGATGTTGAAGCTGAAACTCCAATACTTTGGCCACTTGATGCAAAGAACTGACTCATTGGAAAAGACCCTGCCGCTGGGAAAGACTGAAGGCAGGAGGAGAAGGGGACAACAGAGGATGAGATGGTTGGATGGCATCACTGACTTGATAGACATGAGTTTGAGCAAGCTCCAGGAGTTGGTGATGGATAGGGAAAAGTGGCATGTTGCAGTCTATGAGGTCTCAAAGAGTCAGACACGACTGAGTGACTGAACTGAACTGATAATGCTCAAAGGATATGCTAGGTGATGTACCAAGTACAGAATTAGTCACAGTTACCTATTCAGTTATTTTACCACCTAATGGAAGACTAGCCCAAAGAATGGAGGAGGCAAAAAATAGATGAACTTTTGCTTGAGGATGGCAGGTAAATGATGAGAGGTTATGTCCTACCTATAGCCACACCAGAAGGTGAAAGATCTCATGCAATTCCAACCACTCAGTTATATCTAACAGATCCTAAAATTCACCAGGAGTAATGTGTACTCTGGGATATCTTTAATTAGGACCAACCCCACTTTTGACTTTGACATAAAGTTTGCATGTTGTTTTACATCTGACGCAGAATTTGCTACCTGGTAATGCTGACAATGCATGGAATAAATAATACCGTCTTTTACTTATTGAACTCTTTCATACTCCATGGTTTTTTTTAAACCCACTGTCTTACTGATTTGCTCTAAAAATGACAGTTATTATTTTTCCCCTGTTCATAAGCCCCAAAACTGAGTCTCAGGGAGCTCACTAAATGGTACCACTGTAAACCACATCATACATGATTCAAACCTCATGCTTTTAATACCTCAAAATGCTTTATAATTAATCAGCTGACCTCGAAGGGACAAATACTTACCAAGGGACACCTCTCTACTTTAGCTCTAGAAGTTTGTAGAATCACATAACACATACCAGTTACTTGTGACAATGTTTGCAACCATAACCACCTGGTAGCACTTTTGTGTGGAGAAGGAAATGGCAGCCCACTCCAGTGCTCTTGCCTGGAGAATCCCAGGGATGGCGGGGCCTGGTGGGCTGCCGTCTATGGGGTCACACAGAGTCGGACATGACTGAAGTGACCTAGCAGCAGCAGCACTTTTGTGATAGTCCCCATCATTAAGCCTGAAAATAGTGTAATATATATGTTCTAGTGACTTAAAGTTAGTTTTGCAAGATTCCTCATGATAATTGAAGGGACAGAAATTGCTGACTCATGCTTTCTTTGCAGAGGCAATTTTTGTCATCTATCTAAAGCAAAGAATGGTTTAAAATATTACTTCAAAATAAAAATATCCTTTGCTGTTTCCTGACGTCTTTTTTCCTTTGTTCTTTAATTTATAGGTGAATTCGGACAATATAAGGTAAAGGGAGTCATAAATAACTGAAATCTAATATTGCCCTAGCTAGATAACCAATATCAAACATAAAAATGGTGCTGTGATTGTTGCTGTTGCCACTTTAGTGAGAAAGAAAATAACTGGTTTGAAATCAAGGGAGATGTATAAGTCATTCTCTCTGGAGGGTCAGGCCATATCTAATGCTTTATTTGATTTACTCTGGGAGCTTCAGTGGGAAAAGAAATGAGAAGAAAAATATCTGAGGGATGGAAGGTCAAAGAAGCGAGTGCAATAATATTTTTGTGTTCCTTGCCCTGTCGACTTTTTAAAAGGTAAGTGTTACTATATTTTCTATGTGGAAAAAATATATATATATTATATAAAATTTGGAAAATTCATAAAAATAAAAAGATGAGAGAATGAGTATCTTCCACATTTCTGCCTCCTCCAAAGACAACCCCTAGACTCATTTTGGTGCATTTTTTCTAGTTACAGATTTTAAAAAGTATATTTACATAGTTGCGACTATATCATAAATTCGATGTGTTTCTTAAAGCATATTATAAAATGATAATAACAGAATGATCAACATTAATCTTTGAATGTATGATTGTACTTTAGTTTGAATCACAGTAGGTTGGATATGGTGAGGATTTAGTTCAGTTCAGTTCAGTTCAGTTCAGTCACTCAGTCATGTCTGACTCTTTGTGACCCCATGGACTGCAGCAAGCCAGGCCTCCCTGTCCATCATCAACTCCCAGAGTTTACCCAAACTCATCTCCATTGATCCGGTGATGCCATCCAATCATCTCACCCTCCGTTGTCCCCTTCCCTTTATTTTATTTATTTTTAAAATATTTATTTGGCTACACTGGGTCTTAGTTGCAGCATGTGGGATCTAGTTCTCTGACCAGGTATCAAACCTGGGCCCCCTGCATTGGGAGAGCAGAGTCTTAGCCACTGGACCACCAGAGAACTCCCAAGGGTTACTTCCTTTGAAACTAGGAAATGATATCATAGTTATCTTGCTTAGGAAAAATTTAAAAATTAGCTTGTGTTCATATAGTCCTAGCATCTCAGAATGCAGTATTTTGTCAGCCAACAATCTTAAATATTCACTAACAGGAGGACAAGGCCAAGGACTATGACAGAAAAACTCAGATCTCTATGAGACCAAAGAAATATAATTAGTCTTATCTTCAATAAGCTTTAAGGCTCTCTGGAGAGTTCATGAATTTATTAAAAGTTTTTTATAACAGGAGTTATAAAATACATGCAGGTAATAAATACTCATTATATTTTGAAAATCTCATGTATAAAAATTCAAACTTAATACTGCAATTTTATTACAAAAAAATACTTTGCATCACAAGCTACATTCTCAAAAAATGTGGTAAATCACATGTGTTAAAACGATGTAATTAATAATAGGCATAATTTCATGACAATAAAAGGGTTTTACTCTTTCAAAATTGGTTGCTTTCAAAGGCTGAAGACATAAGAGTAGTACATTTTCATCACAAACTATTATATAATAATAATGGAAATGACTAAAAACTGGAAGTAACTAAAATGTCTAATGATAATAGATAAACACATTATGATATTCACTTTTCATGGAATAGCCTGCAACCATGAAATATGGTATTTGATGAAGAATTTTAATTACTTGGACAAATGTTTGCATTGTAATACATGTTAAAAAAAGTTCTGATGGGTGTCCATTGCTTGCAATGCATATACTGTTTTCTTTTTAGAAATGAGATTACACTGTACATACTTGGTTATCGCCTGCTTTTCTATTTGTTTAATAATACAATTTTTTCAAGCCATTAAATAGTCTTCTACAACAAAATTTTTAAAGATTTTAGGGTATTCCAATTTTCAGACAAAGCATAATTGATTTAACCAATCTTCAATTACAGGACCTTTAGATTTTCCTTTTAAAAATAATGCTTTGAGGAAATTCCCTGGTGATCCAGTGGTGAGGACTCTGTGCTTCTACTGTCAAGGGCCTGGGTTTGATTCCTGTTCAGGGAACTAAGATTCTGCAAGCCATGTGACCAAAAGAATAATAATAATGCTTTGAATCTCCCTTTCTCTCTCCTTCTTTAAGCTAAATTTTTAAAGTTGAATTCACATATGAAAAAGTATGTACATTTTATGTCTTTTGATTATTTCCATATCTCAGATTCAGATATCCCTAAAATCTTTTTTTTCACATTTAGTTGCCAGAGCTCCAACTTCCCTCCCCAATGCCTAGAGGATGAAGCTATCAACCGCAGAGTCATATTCCCAACTAATGCTGTTTAGCATGGGCAAATACCCTCATTGCAATTCCATTTTCTTACTTTGCTTACCACAAATTCACCACATGCTTGAGATTTAATCCTTTCCCTTTTCCCTGATGTCCAAGATCAATGAGGCCTCTCCATCTTGTCTGTCTATACAGCTTCCACAACTCTGCCAACTGCAATTTAATACTTGACTCATGCGCACTTTTTTTCAATGCTACCTATATCTCCTTAATGGGGAGTAGTCAGTCCAGTCATCCATGTTTCCTGGATACTTGTGAATGATCCAGAGAACTTCTCTAGAAGTTCCTCTTCAAAGCCTTAAAGAGTTGCACCCCATTTCATAGGTGTTTGAAATGTATATCCTGATACACTATCTCCATACCTGACCTTTAGCAAGGAGTACAAAACTATCTTTACTTCTTTACTTCAACAGCTTGATAAATGAGATCTTTAAACTGTTCCTTTTTTAAAAAACACATAACATATTTATTTTTTTTTTTATTTATTTTGGCCATGCCATGAAGGATCTTAGTTTCCCCCACCAGGGGTTAAAACCGTGCCCCCTGCACTGGAAGCACAGAGTCCTAACTACCGGACCGCCAAGGAAGTCTCCCTTTAAGCTGTTCTAAATAAAAAAGATGGCACATTCTAGACTGTCCTGAGGACTTTATGGGGCAATATCACCTTTGTGATGCAAAACTATTTCAAAGAAGTAGGTTTGATGTATAGACACCTTTAGGACATGATCCCAATATTTTTCAGCCCTCCACTTGACCAACTGTGGTTTTAGACACAAAACAGCTCTTTATCTCAGAGCTGCTGAATGGAATTGCTAAATACATCTGAAAGTGGGTCACAGTCAATGCTTGTGCTTGATGGCAAGTCTTACTCTGTCCAGCAGATCTTGTCTAGCAACTCCTTCATTGTCATCAGGTCCCACTGTTCTGCAAGGGGTGCCTTCCATGGGGCATCACTGGGAATCTACATTCAGGTGATGATTCAGAGGGGAAAAAACAAATGCAATTTTCCATTTTAAATAACCGTTTCAATAGTATTAAAAACCCTAACTGAAACAAAATTCCAAATTCCTTCAATAGTGGTTTTTATTGCACAATCCATTTCCTATTCCTATTCACTCAATCCATATTTAATTTATGCCAACCTTTCCTCTACTATAAATGGAGGCAATGCTGTAATCAGGCAGTTTCCAAATAACGACTAAGTTACTAATTTAGAGAGAACAATATAGAAGTTCAATGCCTTAACAAAGATCAGTCAGTTGCACCAAATCATGTTTAAACTGGACCTTCAGGTGTGTTTACTCTGTCTGTGTTTACTTAGGAGATGCAGGTTTGGGCATGGTGATGACTCAAAGATCCAGAAATCTTATTTGCTATTTCTGAAGATATTCTAAATTAGAAACATTATCACAGGAAGGTTGAATGATATAAAATCTGCCCCCAACCATTGGTAGTATGCAAATAGGAGCCTGTTGGACATCTCATTCTTTCAAGGGTTAGAAACAAGTTCATTCATTCATCTCACAAATCTTTACTGTGAGTCACTGTGCTACACAATGTGCTAGGCATTGGTAACATGTTTCACCTTCTTTCAAGGACTAAACTTATCACGAAGAATACAAATGTCATCAAACAAGTTTGTGGAAGTTTTACCTCTCGTCCCATGTCATCCATCGTCCTCCAGAGGTTGTTATGATCTAGGTAGGCGATAGGATTCCACACAGATGGGAATGAGCCCCTGAAGGGGTAGGATTTGCCCTGTGAGATACAAGATATTTTTCAAAGGAAACATTTACTTCGATGGAAGAGTAGTTAAATATGTTAAGCTGTTAAATAGCTGTAAGCAAAATCATGTTATCAGTATGTGCATGCTAAGTCGCTTCAGTAATGTTGGACTCTTTGCAAAACTATGGACTGTAGCCCTCCAGGTTCCTCTGTCCACTGGATTCTCCAGGCAAGAATACTGGAGTGGGTTTCCATTTCCTCCTCCAGGGGATCTTCCCCACCCAGGGATTGAACCCAGGTCTCCTAAATCTCCTGCATTAGCAGGCGAGTTCTTAACCACTAGCACCACCTGGGAAGCCCCCTACCAGTTTGTGACAGACACTCAAATGTTTTAGTTCCTTGTGTTCTGAGAACTTAACTTTTCAGCATAAAGATTTTCAGCAGAATTTTCTGTTACTAAATAAATTTGGTGCCACACCCAACACAACAGAGAAGCTTCTTTCTGAAACTGGAACTCTTACCATGTAAAATATAAATGCCAGTACAGAAGTGAGGTTACCTAATCTCATTTGCCAATGGTACTTACAAATATCTCAGAGCCAGGACATCCCTGCATGGTGGAGGGTCAGAAAATGGAAACTATAAGTATTACACAATTTAGAAGGGGAAGGAAAACCAATCGCAGGAATGCAAATATCTCTAGGGAGAATCACAAAAGAGGGCCCAGCAAGTTTTTCCCAGGAACAGATACACTAGGTCAACACAGGAGTTCCAAAAGATCAATGTCAAAGCAAAAAGAAGAGACAAGTTAGGGAGTTCCCTGGTGGTCCAGTTAGGACTCCTAACTTTCACTGTCATGGCCCCAGGTTCAATCCCTGGTTGGGGAACTAAGATCCTGCAAGCAGAGTACAGTCACACACACAATAAGAGATGACTTTAAGGCTCTCTTTGTGACATGTTTACACTACCTGGTGCTTCCAAGAGAGCAGGGATACCTCAACACAGAGATAAAAGGCATATATTAATATTTCTGCAAGGATCACTACTAATATGGCAGCATGTAAGACATCTCTGGGAAACTTAACTTGTTAATGCTGGAAGAAAACAAACATTAATCACTTTTGGTTGATTTGAAAACCTGAGTCAGAAGTTAGGCTGTGTATTCTGACATCATCTTGCAACCAAACTGGAGTAACTGAAGGTCCACAATCAACCCAAATCTCACAATAATCTCAGTCATTCAGCAAAGTTGCATCTCATACTGATTTTGTGCTCACAGAAATAATTTTAATTACAAACTCTATGGTCATATTGCTCTTTCTCCAACAAGGTCCTAAGGTTCTCAGGGAAGAGTTATCATATAGGCTTATTTTTCTTCTTCTATTAGTCAAGATTCTCCAGACAAACAAAGCCAATTGAATATGTGTGTGTGTGTGTGTGTGTGTATGTGTGCGCGCGCGCGCACGCATGGGAGTGATGAGAGAGAGATTAATTTAATTTAAGGAATTGGCTCAGGTAATTGTAGAGGCTTGGCAACTCCTTAATCTACAGGGCAGGCTGGCTGGCTGGAAACTCAGGGAAGAGTTGCAGTTCAAGTCCAAAGACCATCTGCTAGCAGAATTCCCTCTTCCTTGGGGAACCTCAGTGTTTTCTGTTAAGGCCTTTAACTGATTGGATGAGGTCCACTCACATTATGGAGGGGAATCTGCTTTATTCAAAGTCTAATTTAAATGATAATTTCATCTAGAAAAATACCTGCACAGAAGCATCTAGAAGAGCGTTTGATCAAATATCTGGGTGTTGTGGCCTAGCCAAGTTGACACATAAAATTAACTACTACACTTTTCAGCCGGCAAAGAATCTTTCTGCAGTGCATGAGACCCTGGTTCGATCCCAGGATCGGGAAGATCCCCTGGCAAAGGGAATGGCTACCCACTTCAGTATTCTTGCCTGGAGAATTGCAGGGACAGAGGATACAGTCCAGGGGGTCACAAAGAGTGGGACACGACTGAGTAACTAACACTTTCACAAGGTATAATTCACATAAAATGAAACTATTTTAAATGAACCATTTGGGAAGTTTTTGACCCATTGTATGTACCTGTGTAACCATTATCACAATCAAGATATAAAACATTTCCATCACCCCAGAAAGTTCTCTCCTACCCCTTCCCAGTCAATTCCTATTCCCTTTCTGCCCTCAGACAAACACTGATCAGTTTTTCGTCACTATAGATTGGTTTTGCCTGTTCTAGAATTTTTTCTTTTTTTTACAAATGGAATCATGCAGTATGTATGATTCCACCTTTATCTGCCTTCTTTTGCTCAACATGGTGTTCTTCAGGCTCATCCATGCTGCAATGGTCCCTTTTGATTGCTGAGTGTTTCACTGTATGGATGCACCATGGTTTGTTAATCCATTCCTCTGCTGATGATTGTTTCCAGGTTTGATTCCTTGTGAATAAAGCTATTATGAACATCTTTGTACAGGTCTTTTTGTCACACACACATTATGTATTTTTTTTTCTCTTGAATAAATGCCCAGGAGCAGAATGGCTGTGCTGCATGGTAACTGTACATTGAACTTTTCAAGTTTAACAGTTTCCCAAAGTGATTCTACCACTTTACATTCTCACCAGAAATGTACAAGAGTTGTACTTGCTCCAAAGCCTGAACAACACTTGGTTGACTTTTACACTTTAAGTACCCTTTTGATTTTAGAATATTAGACTTATGGAGAAATTGCAGAGACAGTACAGAAAGTGTCTTTATACCTTTCGACTAGTTTTCCCTAATGCTAATATTGTACATTACCACTGTACATTTCTGAAAACTTGGATCCACAGGATCATTCATTGCAAAGGACATGTGGGTCCCACCCCAGCACTGCCTCTCCAAAGTTGATTGACATGGAACAAGTAAGTTGCTTGATCTCATTAGGCCCCATATATCAATCTTTCCAACTCGACAACTCTTGGCCCCATCATCTTCCTCTGGGAAGTATGTCCAGATTACCATAAACAACTGGGTTGGGGGCCTTCTCCATGTCCCAGAGCTCTCCTGACACTAACTACCCTGCACTAGTGTCATGCATTTACCACTCTGTGTTACCCATTGGACTCTAAGCTACAAGATCACATACTCTGGAGCCAATCTTATGATCAAGTCACATCTCTGCCACTCACTAGCTGTGTTCAGCTGCTTAAGCTCTCTGTCCTCAGTTTATCCATGTGTAAAATGGGATGACAGTCACTACCTCATAGATGTACTGGAAAGATGAAGTGAGATGACTCACGTGAGTTACTCTGACACCTGGCATATTGTCAGTTCTCAACAAACAATGTTGCTGTTATTCCTGCAGCAGTTACCACTGCTGTAATTATTATTTTTGCGTGTCTAGGACCTGTGGGCATAGACTGCTGGCACACAGTAGGTTCAGAATAAATGTTGGATATCATCTCAGGTGTGTGACTTTGAACTTACTTTTTTGACACACAATGTCCTAAATTCTAAGAAAGATCTTTGGTCTTAGTCCCTTTGGGCTGCTCTAACAACAACAACCCCCCCCCAAAAAAAAACAATACACTGGGTTTTTATGAATAACAGAAACATATTTCTCAAAGTTCTGGAGGTTGGGAAGTTCAAGGTCAAGACACTGGCAGATGTGGTGTCTGGTGAGGACCAAATTCCTGGTTCACAGATGACCATCTTCCTGCTACATCATCACATAGTAGAAGAGACAAGGGTGCTTTCTAGGTCTCTTTATAAGGGCACTAATCTCATTCATGAGGACTTTGCCCTTATGACCTAATCACCTCTCAAAGGCTCTGTCTTTTAATACTATCTCACTGCGGGTTAAGATTTCAATATATGAATTGGAGGGAGGGCACAAACATTTGGTTTACAGCAGGTTTCCTATGCTATTATTAACTTCTTTGCTTTTAAGTTCCCTCTTTGGGCCCCTGCAGCTCCCCACCATCAATCTTTGTCCCTCTTCCCACCACACCCCAGAGATGCACTTATAAAAGGAGGTGAGAGATAGAACTCCCGCAGTAAAGAAACAGGTCAGGCTACCTCGCAAAGACAGAGTAACCCAAGGCTGGCACTCGAAGACCTCTCCCTGGACTCTTTGGGCCTTCTGCCCACAGGTAAAGGAGATCAGAAAGAGATAAAACCACAAGCAGGTTGAAAAATCACCCCTTAAATGGGAAGCACAGCCCATTTTTGCTGCAAAAACCTTTAGGACCAAGAATCGGTTCAATTCAGTTCAGTCGCTCAGTCGTATATGACTCTTTGCAACCCCGTGGACTGCAGCACGCCAGGCCTCCCTGTTCATCAACTCCTGGAGTTTACTCAAACTCATGTCCATTGAGTCGGTGATGACATCCAACCATCTTATCTTCTGTCATCCCCTTCTCCTCCTGCCCTCAACCTTTCCTAGCATGAGGGTCTTTTCAAATGAGTCAGTTCTTCACATCAAGTGGACAAAGTATTGGAGTTGCAGCTTCAACATCAGTCCTTCCAATGGACATTCAAGACTGATTTCTTTTAGGATGGACTGGTTAAGAGTCTTCTCCAACACCACAGTTCAAAAGCATCAATTCTTCGGTTCTCAGAGTCCAACTCTCACATCCATATAGGACTACTGGAAAAACCATAGATTTGACTAGATGGACCTTTGTTGGCAAAGTAATGTCTCTGCTTTTTAGCACGCTGTCTAGGTTGGTCATAACTTTTCTTCCAAGGAGCAAGCATCTTTTTATTTCATGGTTGCAGTCACCATCTGCAGTGATTTTGGAGCCCAAGAAAATAAAGTCTGCCACTGTTTCCACTGTTTCTCCATCTATTTGCCATGAAGTGATGGGACTGGATGCCATGATCTTTGTTTTCTGAATGTTGAGCTTTAAGCCAACTTTTTCACTCTCCTCTTTCACTTTCATCAGAAGCTCTTTAGTTCTTCTTCACTTTCTACCATAAGAGTTGTGTCATTTGTATATCTGAGGTTATTGATATATCTCCCAGCAATCTTGATTCCAGCTTGTGCTTCATCCAGGCCAGCATTTCTCATGATGTACTCTGCATATAAGTTCAATAAGCAGGGTGACAATATACAGCCTTGATGTACTCCTTTTCCTATTTGGAACCAGTCTGTTGTTCCATGCTCCAGGACCAAGAATGGAGGGGAAGAAATTAGTAATCAGACAGACAATTAGCTTGTTCAGTGCTTTGAGTGTGCTTGTTTTCACAAACACTTTGGTTCTGCCAGAAATCACCAGCAGATGACTTGAAGAAGCATGTGAGCCCAGCAGATTTGATTAATTGGTGCCTGCTCTGTCACTGCCAAGGTCTGCACCAACAGCCACAGCAGCTCCTGGGAAAATAAGGGCAATGGCTTCAGAAACTGGGAACTTCCAACTGATGCATGTGGTTTGGCCCAGGAAAAGGTGAAGAACACCTTTTGGGTGAGGGCAGAGTTACCATGACCTGCACAGAGAGCCCCATCCAACAACAGTGACCTATTTCTCCTTTCTGGTTAACCTTCAACCTATTGTGAAATGGGTACCTCTCCACCATCCCTCCCTCCTTTCTCAAGGATAACACCTTTGTACAGCACACATCATATGGAAAGGATATGATGGAGGTAGGGGGGTGGCTTCCAAGACTGCACTTGATAGATGCCAGCTTAGCAGCCCAGTTGAGACGTCACCCCCACTGAAAGCCAGGCATTCAACTGGGTCCTAAACACAGTGGGGGCTGCACCAAATAGCAATCATTCCAGCAACGTGATGGGGTCAGAGATCAGCTGCCAAAGCCCTCCTAAATCAGAAATGTTCTTAGATAGGAGGTGTGTTCAAAACTCTAAAGCCAAAACCAAAGTGAGAAGTGACCACCACAAAGAGCTCTGTGTGAGTAAATGGAAACCAAACAATGTACAAAGATCACCATGATGAAGAAAAATAAAACACTTTACCCTTTTTATGTGCTCATTTACTGACAGTCCTTGGTGTCTTACACCCAAGCAAGTAGCACCTTAGCTAAGTTTATAAAAGCGATTACATCTTTTAGTGTCTTTGGGTACTGTTTCCAAGACCCACAGCAGATACCCAAATCCATGAATTCTCAAGTCCCAGGGCTGACCCTCTGTATCCGTGAGTTCTATATCCATGGATTCAACCAACCACGATCATAAATATAATACATGATCTGTGGTTGGTTGAATCTGCAAACACGGAGAGCCAACTGTATTGTTGTATAAAATTACAGAAATCTTATGATAAACCCAGGAAATAATTATTATTAGAGCTGTAAAAACTCAAGTCTTCAAGCTTCAGGGAATAAGTAGGGGAAGTAGGAAAATGTCTAAATTTGTTTGACATGACCAAAGATACTGCGAGACTTTTGTGCCTCAGATTTGGCTTTTGTAGAAACATTCCAGTGATTATTACTATTTAGAATATTGCCCAGGGAGGCTTGTCTCATCTGAGGAAATCATGGGAAGATATCAGAGTAAGTCCCCAGCTCAGGGACAAAGCAACATATCACAACAGATTGAATGCCAAATGCAGATAGGAGAATCCAGTTATTTCCTCTTCAGCAAGATGGGAAAGATACGCAAAAATGAAAATCAATGCCACTCACTCATGTGTTTGCTTTAGAAAACATCTTTTTTTCCCATAAAACTATGTTAACTTGTCATAGGGGTATTATTGTTACTTTAGGTGAATTGGGCTTCCCTGGTGGCTCAGCTGGTAAAGAATCCACCTGCAATGCGGGAAGCCTGGGTTCAGTCCCTGGGTTGGGAAGATCCCCTGGAGAAGGGAAAGGTTACCCACTCTAGTATTCTGGCCTGGAGAATTCCATGGACTGTATAGTCTAGTGGACTATATATGGTCTAGTCAAATGGACTATATATAGTCTAGTCAAAGCTATGGTCTTTCCAGTAGTCATGTATGGATGTGACAGTTGGACTATAAAGAAAGTTGAGCACCGAAGAATTGATGCTTTTGAACTGTGATGTTGGAGAAGACTCTTGAGAGTCCCTTGGACTATAAGGAGATCCAACAAGTCCCTCCTAAAGAAAATCAGTCCTGAATATTCATTGGAAGGACTGATGCTAAAGCTGAAACTCCAATACTTAGGCCACCTGATGCGAAGAACTGACACATTAGAAAAGACCCTGATGCTGGGAAAGATTGAAGGCTGGAGAAGATCAGACGACAAAGGATGAGATGGTTGGATGGCATCACCAACTCCATAGACATGAGTTTAAGCAAGCTCTGGGAGTTGGTGATGAACAGGGAAGCCTGGTGTGCTGCAGTCCATGGGGTCGCAAATAGTTGGACACGACTGAGCAACTTTCACTTTCACTTTAGGTCAATTAATAGATATTGTTTAAAACTCTCAGTTTTGATTCCTAATATGGAAAATACAAACAGATGGAGTCATTTGAGCCAAAGTTACTTGAAGTTCTCAGTAATTTTCAAGAATGTAAGTCTGAGAAGACCTGAAACAGAAGCACACGAGGAGGGATGCAGGGTGGCTTGAAAAGACCAAAGAATGGATTCAAAACAGTCTCTGAAACTTGATAGCTGTGTGACTACAGACAAGTTGCTCAACATTTGTGTACTCCTATCCTTAGATTTTGAATAATGGTACCCATCTCACAGGGGTATTGTAAGAATTAAACCAAATGATACATAGCAAATAGGATGCACTCACTAAATGGATGGTGCTGATGGTTTTAGGATCGTGAGGCATGCCCTGTCATTTATACAACCACTTCTTACCCATAAATCCATGTTTATCAATTAATCTCCTTTGGGTAAATTCCTAGAATCAGAAAACCTGGCTCGGAGATTGATGTGTGACAATTTAAAGGAAACTTGCAGACAACCAGCAACCAACTTGATTATCACATGGCCTTATTTTGTAGCCTTTGAGCCATGTAAGCCAGTGAAAACACTTGAAAACTGCCTTCTCGGCCCATAATGAGATGGGCTGGCTTGGCAGGCACACACATCACTAACGACAGTGACAATCCTGATGTTCCAGGTGTTCTCGCCCTTCTCCTGACCCTCCTTCTCTGGAGGCAAAGACTGCCCACCCTGAATTTGGTCCCATATGGGATGCCCTTTTGCCATCTTATTTCCCACATTGACGCAAAGAACTGACTCATTGGAAAAGACCCTGATGCTGGAAAAGATTGAAGGCAGGAGGAGAAGGGGTGACAGAGGATGAGATGGTTGAATGGCATCACCGACTCAATGGACATGAGTTTGAGCAAGCTCCAGGAGTTGGTGTTGGACAGAGAAACCTGGCGTGCTGTAGTCCATGGGGCCGCAAAGAGTCGGACACGACTAAGTGAATGAACTGAACTTCCCATGCTGACCCCAGTCTCTGCAGTAAGGACAGGTGAGCCCAAGCTACTTCCAGTTCTCAGTAATCTTCAAGAATGAAAAAAGTCTAGGAAGGGCTGGAATACAACCACAGGAGAAGGGGTACAGGGTGACTTTTAAAAGACCAAACAACAGATTCAAAACAGATTCCTTCTCAGTGTCTCCTCTGCTGTTCATGGAAATCTTGCCTTCCTCACGGCTGGGAGCCAGAGCCAGCCACCCAGCCCCTCTAGAACTCAATCATTTTTACAGCTCTTGGCAAGGACTCCAGTCGAGTCAAAGACAAAACAGGAGGAGGACCAAGCTTAACTTTTGATCTATATTTCCAGTTTGGAAGAAAAGAAATTTAATCTACCCCATGGGGGAGGAGGGCAGGAAGCTCTACTTGGGCAAATGGCTTTCTTCCTCTGTTAATGTGTTCTCATTTCTAAGTGCTTGGAGCCTGGTGTCAGCACTGTGTTCTGATTGCATCATCACATGGGTGAAGCTGGAGGGAGGCACAGACAACAGTGACACTTAGTAGAGGAAAGGCCTGGAGAGGTTAGGCAACTGTTGACTGAAACCACTCGCCTTGGCCAGGCCAGCCTGACTTTCTCACAACAGGAGGTCTTGATAAGGAATAGAATGCTACTTCCAAAAAACAACCAGGAGAATCTGGGAGGTGCCAAAAGAGGGAGGGTCAAGGCTATGGTTTTTCCAGCAGTCATGTATGGATGTGAGAGTTGGACTATAAAGAAAGCTGAGCACAGGAGAATTGATGCTTTTGAACTGTGGTGTTGGAGAAGACTCTTGAGAGTCCCTTGGACTGCAAGGAGATCCAACCAGTCCATCCTAAAGGAGATCAGTCCTGGTTGTTCATTGGAAGGACTGATATTAAAGCTGAAACTTCAATACTTTGGCCATCTGATGCGAAGAGCTGACTCATTGGAAAAGACCCTGATGCTGGGAAAGATTGGGGGCAGGAGGAGAAGGGGACGACAGAGGATGAGATGGTTGGATGGCATCACCGACTCAATGGGCATGGGATTGGGTGGACTCTGGGAGTTGCTGATGGACAGGGAGGCCTGGTGTGCTGTGGTTCCTGGGGTTGCAAAGAGTCGGACATGACTGAGTGACTGAACTGAACTGAACTGAAAGAGGGAGGAGATGAGCAACCTCCCAGACATCCTCATGTTGGATTCCATCTTGGCTGAGAGATGTACACCACCAGAAAGGACCTTGAGTCAGACCAAGCAAGGTGACTGGTTAGAGACAACTCAGAAAGCTAACATCATCACCATAAAACCTGAGACTGCAATCTACATGACAGAGCAGTTCTCCTGGTTCCCTTACCCTCCTGCTCTCCTCCTGGGCACACCTTCCCAATAAAGCTCTCACTTTGTCAGCCCGTGTATCTCCTCGGGCAATCCATTTCCAAGTGTTAGACAGGAGCTCACTCTTGGGCCCTTGAAGGGTCCCTCTTCCTGCAACAGAACTGTCCATGTAGGGGGAAATAGGGAAGGTGATTGTGGTAGTGGCTGAGACATTAGGCAAAGCTCTGCAGGAATTATAATAACAAACATTAACAGCAACAACTGAGAGTGAATGTTTACCCCATTCGGGCCTTGTTCTGTATACTTTGCATGTATTAATTCATTAACCTTCACAGCCATCCTTTCAGATGGAGAAGCTGAGACACAGAGAGGTAAAATAATTATCAAAGTCTCACAACTACTAAGTGGCAACAGGATTGAAATTCAGACATTCAAAAGCCAATGCTCTTGATCATGAAACTTTCCAGCCTTTAATTATAATTATTGAATACCATTTGCCAGACACTAGGTTAATGGTCTTACTTAAATTAATTCTCACAACAACCCAGTGAGTAAATTGCTAATTGTATGTTTCACTTTACAGATGCGTTCTGAAGCACACAGAGGTTGAGTGATATGTTCAAAGGTCACACAGCTTGCATGCAAATAGAACAGAATTTAACCTCAGGTTTGTGCATTTAGAGCTCAAGCACTTACTTAGATCTCTGCTCTGTGAGCCGCTGCTCAAGAAGGTCTCTGGAAAATATTTAGATTCAGGAACCACTTGAGATTCTTACAAACCAGGTGTAAGCTAATGATGGGTTCAGTAACCTGCCAGATCTTCTCTGTGACTCTCCAGGCAAAGACCAGTCCACCCCCCTCCTCAAATGACTTCCATGCCAGTTCATTAGCTCACAGATACTTCTTTTTCTTTCTTTCTTTTTTTTGGGTGTGAAACAAGATACAGGCATAAAGAACAGACTTTTAGAGTTTTGAACTCAGAGAAGGAGAGGGTGGGATGATTTGAGAGAATGGCATTGAAACATATATATTACCATATGTAAAATAGATAACCAGTTGCAAGTTTGATGCATGAAGCAGGGCACCCAAAGCTGGTGCTCTGTGACAACCTAGAGGGATGGGGTGGGAGGGAGCTGGGAGGGGGTTTCAGGATGGAGGGGACACATGTATACCTATGGTCGATTCATGTCAATGTATGGCAAAAACCATCTCATTTTTGTAAATAATTATCCTCCAATCAAAATAAATAGATAAATTTTTTTGAAAAAGAAATTTTAAAATTACATAGGTCAACAAATATTTCTTGACCACCTCCTAAGCACCTATTCCAGGCTCTGGGGGCACAGTACTGAGTGACAACAGATAAAAGTCTCTGCTCTCCTGGGAGCTTGCACTGTAATAGACTGAAACAAAATAAACAAAGCAGAGGCTAAAAACATAAAGAAGAAAATCATGTGGCATATTAAAAGATGATAAGTGCTATGAAGGAAGTGCTGCTGGGTGCTCCGTGGTGACCTAGAGGAGTGCAATGGGGGATGCGGGTGGGAGGGAAGTCCAAGATGGAAGGGGATATATGTATACATATAACTAATTCACTTCATCGTATAGCAGGAACTAATGCAACATGGTAAAGTGATTACACTCTAATTAAAAAGCAGAAAGAAAAAGAGAGTAGGAAAGGCAAAGAGGGAGTGTTGGTGGTTTGGGGTTGATTGTAATTTTAAATAAGGTGGTCAGGGAAGGCCTCACTGAGAAGGTACTGTTTGAAGGAAAAGATGAGAAGAGGGAACCATGTGACTCTCTGTGGTGGGGCAGGAGAGGAAAGAGTGCTTTAGTTAGAGGACCCGGCAAGCATCCTGAGATGAAACAGATGCACAAAGAACAGAAAGGAGGCCTGTTTCACCCTCTTTCTTCTGCTCACTGGAATAATCCAGGCTGGAAGGAGGTGGTTGCTGAGGAGAGGCCTTCATGCTCTGATCTCTGCAGGACAACCTCACCCCGGCATCATGGCTCCATGTGCCCTCAAATGTTCCTTTGCCTTCTGAGTTCTGGCCGTGCAAAGCTTAAACTACTTTCTACACCCAGCTCAAGACTCACTTTCTTCAGGAAGCCTTCCAAAAATTCACCTCACCCCCTATTACTGTTCAAAACATAAAGTTCACTCCACTTTGAATTCTTACCATAGCAACTTATATTAATATTTGCCCATGTCAGCTCGACATTATTCTCTAGGTGTTCCATGTGATTTTGTCTTCTTTCCCCAGCTACTCAAGGAAAAGAATCAATCATTTACCTCCTCCCATGATGCTTTTGAACTGTGGTGCTGGAGAAGACTCTTGAGAGTCCCTTGGACTGCAAGGAGATCCAACCAGTCAATCCTAAAGAAAATCAGTCCTGAATATTCATTGGAAGGACTGATGCTGAAGCTGAAACTGCAGTACTTTGGCCACCTGATGTGAAGAACTGACTCATTGGAAAAGGCCCTGATGCTGGGAAAGATTGAAGGTAGGAGGAGAACAGGACAACAGAAGATGAGATGGTTGGATGGCATCACCGACTTGATGGACATGAGTTTATTTATTTATTTTTTTAACATTTTTTTTCATCTATTTTTATTAGTTGGAGGCTAATTACTTTACAATATTGTAGTGGTTTTTGCCATACATTGACATGAATCAGCCATGGATTTACATGTGTTCCCCATCCCGATCCCCCCTCCTGCCTCCCTCCCCATCCCATCCCTCTGGGTCTTCCCAGTGCACCAGCCCTGAGTACTTGTCTCATGCATCCAACCTGGGCTGGTGGTCTGTTTCACCCTTGATAGTATACTTGTTTCAATGCTATTCTCTCAGAACATCCCACCCTCGCCTTCTCCCACAGAGTCCAAAAGTCTGTTCTGTACATCTGTGTCTCTTTTTCTGTTTTGCATATTGGGTTATTACCATCTTTTTAAATTCCATATATATGCATTAGTATACTGTATTGGTCTTTATCTTTCTGGCTTACTTCACTTTGTATAATGGGCTCCAGTTTCATCCATCTCATTAGAACTGATTCAAATGAATCCTTTTTAATGGCTGAGTAATATTCCATGGTGCATATGTACCACAGCTTTCTTATCCATTTGTCTGCTGATGGGCATCTAGATTGCTTCCATGTCCTGGCAATTATAAACAGTGCTGCAATGAACATTGGGGTGCACGTGTCTCTTTCAGATCTAGTTTCCTCAGTGTGTATGCCCAGTAGTGGGATTGCTGGGTCATATGGCAGTTCTATTTCCAGTTTTTTAAGGAATCTCCACACTGTTCTCCATAGTGGCTGTACTAGTTTGCATTTCCACCAACAGTGTAAGAGGGTTCCCTTTTCTCCACACCCTCTCCAGCATTTATTGCTTGTAGACTTTTGGATAGCAGCCATCCTGACTGGCGTGTAATGGTACCTTGTTGTGGTTTTGATTTGCATTTCTCTGATAATGAGTGATGTTGAGCATCTTTTCATGTGTTTGTTAGCCATCTGTATGTCTTCTTTGGAGAAATGTCTGTTTAGTTCTTTGGCCCATTTTTTGATTGGGTCATTTATTTTTCTGGAATTGAGCTGCAGGAGCTGCTTGTATATTTTTGAGATTAATCCTTTGTCTGTTGCTTCATTTGCTATTATTTTCTCCCATTCTGAGGGCTATCTTTTCACCTTGCTTATAGTTTCCTTTGTTGTGCAAAAGCTTTTAAGTTTCATTAGGTCCCATTTGTTTATTTTTGCTTTTATTTCCAATATTCTGGGAGGTGGGTCATAGAGGATCCTGCTGTGATTTATGTCGGAGAGTGTTTTGCCTATGTTCTCCTCTAGGAGTTTTATAGTTTCTGGTCTTACATTTAGATCTTTAATCCATTTTGAGTTTATTTTTGTGTATGGTGTTAGAAGTTGTTCTAGTTGCATTCTTTTACAAGTGGTTGACCAGTTTTCCCAGCACCACTTATTAAAGAGGTTGTCTTTTTTCCATTGTATATCCTTGCCTCCTTTGTGATGGATGTTAGTTTAAACAAATTCCAGGAGATGGTAAAGGACAGGGAAGCCTGGTGTGCTGCAGTCCATAGGGTCTCAAAGAGTCAGACATGACTGAGTGACTAAATTGACTGACTGATAATGCTTAAGGGTGATGTATATTTGACTGGTGTTTGACAATTGTTGGATAATGGGATGATTGGATGGATGGATAGATGATTGATTGGATGAATAGTGCTACAGACTGAATATTTGTTTCCCCCTCTAATTTGTATGTTGAAGCCTAACCACTCCCCACCCCGCCCCGTGATGGTATGTGAAGGTGGGGGTCTTTGGGAGATGGTTATGAGGGCTTCATTCTCATGAATGAGATCAGCGCCCTTATAAAAGAACGTCTGGAAGCTTCTGCCAAGCAAGGACACAGCGAGCAGACAGCATCACCAGATCTGCCAGTGACCTTGATCTTGGACTTCCCGGCCTCCCGAACTGGTAGAAATAAATTTCTGTTGTTTATAAGCCATCCAGTCTATGGTATTTTGTTATAGCAACCCAAACGGATGAAGGCAAATAGTTTTAAAACAAGAAGAAGAATTCTTCACCGTCTGAAACAGAAGAGCGACTGAATGCTCTCTAAACACCATGAAACTTAATATCTTCTGAAAAAAAACTTAAAGTGTTTCAACTGGGAAACTGAAATTTGTAATTTTTCCCCCCACCAAAACTTTATCAGTATCTTTGTTCTCTTTACTTTCCTAATCTTTTCTAAATACACCTGCTGATGGAGATGGAGACCTCCACAGGAAATAGTTCCCAAGATAAGCCCATACATTTACCTCAAAGAATAAGAGTGTATTGAGAAGGATGCAGGATTTTGTGCCCCTAATCCTCTGCTACTTGTATTAGCCATTTCCAGCTGTATCACATTGCAAACCATCAGGACACATCACTGATGGCAAGAGGTTGTTTCCAAAGCAGAGTAACGCCCACAGCTAAAATCTATCTTCCTGAGTCATTTTTTTTCACTCCTTCAATTAATAGACACGTGTTTATTTGATCAAATTAGCACAGACACCTAAAATACCCCAATAAATATCATCTCTTTTTTTTATGGCATAAAATTTTGAACATTGCCAACACACTGCCCGACATCCGCCAGCACTAGCAAAATGCCAGAGTGTTTGGCCTTCCATAATGTGCTTTTCAAAAATAGAGACAGCTACCCAGCAGTTTTAGTTTTCCCAAGAGGAATCTTGGCTCGAATAAACACTATGTGTACCATTACAGTGTTAAGGATTATAAGAAAGCCAACAACTTGAAGCTGTGGTCCCTGCCCTTCTCTGGGACAAGGGACTGACGCTCTGTAGAAAACCACGTAATCTCTCCAGTAAAGCACACACATACAAACAATTCTGTATATTAAACCAGAGTATAACTGAAACTTAACTTGAGCCCTTTCTCAAGAGTCACGAATTTGAGGTTGAGAAAGCTTGATGACAACACTGAGCGTTGGTGAAATTAAGAAGCAACCAGAACTGCCATGTCCTGATAATGATGGTGCAACATAGTATAACCACTTTGGAAAACTCTTTGCCAGTATCTACTAAAGATGCTTATGCACACAGTTTATGACTCACTTCCAGGTGAACACGCAAGAAAATGGTCCCCAAGCACCTACACAAGAATGTGAAATGTCCATGAACATTTGTGTATTGACCCATTTTACAGAGGAGGAGAGTAAGTCTTAGGATAAACAACTTCCCCAGGATCACCCAGCTAATGAGAGGGGTTCAAGTTTAGCCGTGTTTAAAATCAAGCTGTTTCAGGTCAAGCTGGTTCCCCACTTCATGCCACTTCTCATGATGCAGCAGTGTTGCAGGGAGAAAGCCAATTCTGACTCCAAGTTGGAAACAGTTTCTTTGACTTGCTTTTCGTTGCTCTTGTTATTATAATCATACTTAATGTCTTCCCTGGAGAACCCTGACCCTCTGCTTGACTGTAAACTAAAGGGTCTTTGTTCAGCTCCTGGAGAGATAGCTTGTCCCTGCCCACCTGTGAATAGAAGAGATTAACACACCCCTTCCATAGGCTGCTCCTTTGGAGATGTTTTGCAAGGCTGAAGACTCTTTCACTTTACTTCCCCACTGCCTTTCCCTCTCTATTCTGCCTTTTTACTTTAGTTACTTATTGCTTCTTTCTCTCTGATCTATAAAAGAACCTGGCATCCGGACCCCAATAAGATGGTGATTTTGAGGCGCTAGCCTGCCATCTTCTCAGTCTGCTGGCTCCCCAATTAAAGTCTCTTTTTGCCTCAACACCTCATCTCTCAGATTCATTGGCCTGTCACGCGGCAAGCAAAGTGAGCTTGGACTCCGTAACAGCAGGAGATCCAAGATCTGGATGGTCACAAGGGCATAAACAACAGCAGACACCAATGTGGCCCACTTCACTGTCATTCCACTCTGTCTGCTTAAATGTGTTTGTGACTTTTAAAGTCCCAAGCAAAGGATAACTATCAAATTAGAACTGAGACTATATTTAGCTAAATGATGAAGAGAATTAAGATCATTTTACTGATAGGCTTGGATGTTGCTGTGCTTAGTCGCTCAGTCGTGTCCAACTCTTTGAGACCCCATGGTCTGTAGTCCACCAGGCTCCTCTGCCCATGGGGATTCTCTAGGCAAGAATACTGAGAGGGTTGCCATGCTCTCCTCCAGGGGATCTTCCCAACCCAGTGATCAAACCCAGGTCTCCTGCATTGCACTTGGATTCTTTACCATCTGAGCCACCAGGGAAGCCTAATGATAGGCTTGGATAGGCCCAGAAAAAAAGTCTCTAGGCATCATATTTTTAAGTGCTAAGAACATTAGGACAATTTATTTCAATCACTGACAGCATACTGACCACAGATATGAGACAAGCACCATGTGACCCTCTGAAGACACAGAAATGAAATAAGACACAATCCCAGGCTCAACGAGCTTCAAAGTCTAGTTGGAGAGCAGGTCCATGGAAACAGTTACAGCACCATAATTACAACATGGCACATGGTTGACTTCATGGTGTCACCTGGCTACATGGCTGTAAAGGGAGCTTTGCAGAGTGCAGTCAGCAGGATTCATGAGGTCATCTGCCTGCGTGCATGCTCAGTCACTTCAGTCATGTCAACTCTTTGCCACTCCATGGGCTGAAGCCTGCCAGGCTCCTCTGCCCATGGGGATTCTCCAGGCAAGAACACTGGAGTGGGTTGCCATGCCCTCCTCCAAGGGATCTTCCTGACCCAGAGATCGAACCTGCGTCTCCTTCCTCTCCTGCACTGCATGCAGATTCTTTACCCCTGAGCCACAAAGGAAGTCCCGTGACTGCACCTATCTTACCCCAAACACCCCTATGCATATCCATCCAGAGCCATTCTGTTAGCCAGGGGGCTAAGTCTACAAAAGCTCCAATAAGTAAAACTTGGTCTAGAACTATGTAAGAGCAGAGTGGTCTACCCAAATGGTCAATATGGTGGATGCTGTGATGAGCTCGCCCATCTCCCCACCCAGAAGTAAGGGTCTTATTTCTTTACCTGCTAAGAGTGTTCCTGGCAGGCAGCCCTTGGCTCTTAGCTTCCTTCAGAGATGACCCCAGCTGCAGAAAAAACCACTTTACCCAAGGTCATGCTCCCTTCTCTGAGCAACACACTTGCAGTGACTGACTGATGTGAGGGCAGAGAGGTCTTGTCCTCCCGCCCCGGTCAGGACAGCTCTGAAGTGTCATCCCATCTTCAGAATTCCTTGCAGGGTGGGCTGAGGATTCCACTGAAAATATATCACAGTTTGACTTCTCCCTCTGCTGGGTCCTGCCTCTTTCCCCTACCATCCACAGCTGTTGATGCCCAGAGCACGCCCCAATAACCCTCCAGCATGCTATAGACATTACTTTGCCAACAAAGGTCTGTCTAGTCAAGGCTATGGTTTTTCCAGTAGTCATGTATGGATGTGAGAGTTGGACTATAAAGAAAGCTGAGCGCCAAAGAATTGATTCTTTTGAACTGTGGTGTTGGAGAAGACTCTTGAGAGTCCCTTGGACTGCAAGGAGATCCAACCAGTCCATCCTAAAGGAGATCAGCCCTGAATATTCATCGGAAGGACAGATGTTAAAGCTGAAACTCCAATACTTTGGCCACCTGTTGTGAAGAGCTGACTCATTTGAAAAGCCCCTGACGCTGGGAAAGATTGAAGATGGAAGGAGAAGGGGACGAGAGAGGACGAGATGGTTGGATGGCATCACTGACTCAATGGACATGAGTTTGAGTAAACTCCAGGAGTTGGTGATTGACAGGGATGCCTGGCGTGCTGCAGTCCATGGGGTTACAAAGAGTTGGACACGACTAAGTGACTGAAGTGAAGTGAAGCGATGCTCCTCTCCATCTCAGAGATCTGCTTCCTGGGAAACTCCCTCGTAACAGCCATTCAACGGAATGGACACAACAGACTATAGCAATGTCTAAAGACTCTCAATCTGCAGGCTCTGGGGGTGGGGGAGGGGGTAAATCTCAGGAAAATATATAGAACCAGGTACAATGGGACCCCCTTTGAGAATATGGGTTTTCTTTGGGGAGGATTCGTGAGGAGGTCCCAATCTTCTTCTCCGTGATCCTGACCAGAGACTTGCTAAAGGAAATAAGAAATACAGCCATAGTTGTTACAAACATATTCAGACAGGTTAACAGACAGACAGGGGGAATTGAGAGGAGAAAGATTGTAATCAAATCTAAGTGAAACTGAGCAGGACCCTGCAGGACTTCCAGATACAAATCCTTTCCGAGTCCCACCCCCAGTCCCTGTTTCTTGTTTGTGGGGCCTCCCAGGCAGCTCAGTGGTAGAGTCTGCCTGCCAATGCAGAAGCCACAGGATACACAGGTTTGATCCCTGGGTATGGAAGATCCTCTGGAGGAGGAATTGGTAGCCCACTCCAGTATTTTGCCTGGAGAATCCCATGGATGGAGGAGCCTGGTGGGGTACAGTGCACGGGGTCTCAAGGAGTTGGACATGACTAAGCATGCATGCATGTTTCATGTTCACAGGAAATAGGCTTCATTCAGCCTCCCTGACCTTTTCAGAGTTCCAAGGGTGCTGATCAAGGAAGGGAGGGAATGCAGAAACAAAGGAAGAGGAATCAAGAAACAATTTGTTGTTGTTGTTCAGTGGTTAAGTCTTAACCAACTCTTTGCAGCTGAATAAGAAACAATAGCATGGCCATTAAAGCAGGGTCCTGGTTCCTGCTCAAGGAATATACATAATATCTTTGAGGTCTTCTGCAGGAATTAAGGCCCCCATGACCCTCCAGACTTCAATCAACTAAAACTTGGCCTCTGTCGACCTTGGTCCCAATTCTATGCTGAATTCTCCTTTGCTCAAGCCCTTTCATGAATATGCATGTACCTTTAACTTAATTTTGTTGGGGGCTTCCCTGGTAGCTCAGCTGGTAAAGAATTCGCCTGTAATGCAGGAGATCCTGCTTCGATTTCTGGGTCAGGAAGTTTCCCTGGAGAAGGGATAATCTACCTGCTCCAGTATTCTGGGGCTTCCCTGGTGGCTCAGATGGTAAAGAATGCACCCCAATGAGGGAGACCTGGGTTCGAACCCTAGATTGGGAAGATAACCTGGAGGAGAGCATGGCAATCCACTCCAGTATTTCTGCCTAGAGAATCCTCATGGACAGGAGCCTGGCCGGATATATACATTCCATGGGGTCACAAAGAGTCGAACACGACTGAATGACTAAGCCAGCACAATTTTGCTGTTGGGAGACACTGATTTGGGAAAGATCCCTTGTGTTCTTCTTTGCTGCAAGTAATAATAAATTCTCCTTCACTTTGACTTGGGTGTGTCTATTGGCTTGACACCCATGAGTAAACCAAGTTTTCAGGTGACTGAAGGCCTACAAAGCAAAACTCACTTTTATATCATACGTCATAATTTTAAAATCTCATTGAGGTCACATAGAGGTTTGCACCAGGAGCAAGAGTGAATTTGCTATCATAAAAGTATCTCCAAGGACTTAAAAAAAATAATTCCTATTGAATGTTTTGAGTTATTTAGGCAAGAACCTGGTAGTTAAAATCCACATGGTCTCCAAATTCCAATAAATTTTAAACAAATCTAAATATTTAAATCTTCCCTTCCATGCAGTTTTAACATGCTCTGTTAGCTGCATTAACTTATACACAATCTTAAATTAGAGAAAAGATCATTGTAGTCTCACTAAAAGACTTTATAAAATCCTCCATAAATAATTTACATGAAATATAGTTTTCTCAGCTCTAATATTAGAGTTTAATTAATAAATCCAATGTGGCTTTTCATAGGGAAAAATACATCAAATGCTTATTAAAATAGCCATTACTGAAGAGCTGTAAGAGCTTATATAGATATTTGGAAAATGCTACTTTAATAGTGTGATATTGTGATAATATACATTTGGTCTTTATCTCAAGTTCCTGGCACAAGAGCTTCTAAAACCCTTAGGAATTCTTGAGCAACAGGGGTGAGAAGAGTGTCTTTTGTTATTCCTAACAAGCCCCCTTCAACCAAACCAGAGTTTATGCTAATGAGGGTGACTCTTAATGGTTCTTTAGATAGCTTCTGGATGGGAGCTGGTTGCCAAGGAAACCCACCACGTGAAGAGAGGGTTGGAACTTTCAGCCCCGCCCCAGAACCTCCAGGGAGGAAGGGGGTTGCTGATTATTGATGTAATCAAATGCCCAGTGATTTAATCAATCACGCCTACATAATGAAAACTCTATAAAACTCCCGATGAAGGGAGTTCAGAGAGCTCAGGTCAGTGAACTAAAATGCAACCATATGCCTAGAGGGTGGTATACACCAATTCCTTGGGGACAGAAGCTACTGCACTTCCAAACCTCACCCTGTGTACCTTCTCATCTGGTTGTTCATTTGTATCCTTTATAATAAAACCAGTAATAGTAAACTGTTTTCTCTGAATTCTGTGGGCTGTTCTAGCAAATTTTCGAACCTGAAGAGTGTGTCCTGGGAACCTTTGAATTTCTATTGGTCAGTCGGAAGTAGGTGAGGCCAGGAAATTTCAACTGGCATCAGAAGAGGGAGCAGTTTTGTGAGACTGAGCCCTTAACTTGTGGGGTTTATGCGAACTTCAAGTAGTTAGTGTCAGAATTGAATTGAACTGTAGGTTACCCAGTCAATGTGTAAAGAGTTAAAGAATTGGTTGGTGTGGGGAAAAAAAAACACACATTTTGTGTCAGAGGGGTTGTGAGTAAAAAATAGATCATAGGTGACTGAATTGTAGGACATTAAAGAAATTAAACACAATTAGTCCTGACAAAAAAGGGACACTGGCTTAGTAGTAAGTGTGGCCAACTCTTATTTTAGAATATTCAGACATCAGAAGTCACTTGAAAAAGATCCCTTATTGTGCCCAATTACACGCGATTAGAGATGAGAACACAGCTTGTGATGTCCAGCACTAGGCAACCATATGAACTCTGGCAAGCAACTTCCACTGTCTAATCTCTGTATAATATGGCTTTAAATAGAACCAATGTCATGGTGTCGTTGCTGGGAAGCAGTACATCTCTTAACAGAGTGCCTTGTCTATAGCAAATGGGTAAATACTGACTAATATCATCACTACTGTCCCTACACTTTTCTTTCCACAAAAAGTATCACCAATTAACCTTTTTTTAAATTAAAGTATAGTTGATTTACAATGTTGTGTTAATTCTGCTACACAGCAAAGTGACTCAGTTATACATACATATACATGTTTTAAAACATATTCTTTTCCATTTTGGTTTACCATAGGATACTGACTATAGTTCTCTGTGCTATATACAGTAGGAACTCATTGTTTATCCATTCTGTGTATAATAGCTCAAAGCTCTTAACCCCAACCTTTCACCCCATCTCTCCCCAAACTCCCTCCCCTTTGGCAACCACCAGTCAGTTCTCTACTTCCCTGATTCTGTTTCTGTTTTGTAGATAGGTTCACTTGTGTCATGTTTTAGATTCCACAGATAAGTGATATATGGTATTTGTCTTTCTCTTTCTGACTTCACTTAGTATGATCATCTTTAGTTGTACTCATATTGCTGCAAATGGCATTATTTCATTCTTTTTTATTTACCAACTGTCATTTAGAGGCCAAGAGACTGAAAGAAACAGATTGCATAGAAAGAGGCTGATTCTCTGACCAACTGTAGGTAAGTTACTCTACACCGCTGACACTTTCATCATTTATAAAATGTGTGTAATAATACCTACCTCCAGGGCTGAAGAGAGGATTACATGAGATACTATATGTAAAGTTTAAGAAGGATACTAGTATTACTATTTTAGTAAATACAATATCTCTTTACAAACACATACTGACTCGATGGACATGAGTTTGAGCAAGCTCCTGGAGTTGGTGATGGACAGGGAAGCCTGGCATGCTGCAGTCCATGGGGTTGCAAAGAATCGGACACGACTGAGCAACTGAACTGAACTTTACAAACACAGTGCCCTGGGGTCCTCTAGGGGAATTCCACTGTGTGAGTCCCTGGAGGACTTTGCAGCAGAAGGCGCAAAGCTTCCTGCCCTTACGGTGTCACTCAGCATGCTGGGATTTACCAGCAGAAAACAATCAATCCCCACTGCTCACCCCAAAACACCCTTGTCAGGGAAGGTGTTCATCCAGCCACCTTCTCTGTCAAGGACTCTCTCAACCTCCTGACCTGGACCCTGAACTCCAGCCTCGGAGAGCAGCTCAGCTAATCCCAAACAACTGCACCCCTTTCCTAGTCCAACTGTAGCCTCACTGGGCTCACAGGTGCCAGACGACAGGTGCGTCCCTAGTCTTTCAAAGGTATTATCCAAATGCTTTTGATGTCCCTAAACTATATAGAGTAATGAGAAGATGAAAAAGCTCTTTGTAACTTGGGCACACACAACATCAAAGGGGAGAAAGAGAGAGATTAAGTCTCCTAAAAGAAATAATTTTTCTCACAATGGATTTTTCCTCAGATGTCAATTATTACCCTCTTTGGGTTACTATCATTTTGAAATCTGAGGATATATGATGATCTATGTCTGGAAAATATATGTCTAAAAAGTAAATTATAAAAAAAAAACCCACCTGAAAGGTTTTTCTGCCACATAAGATTTTATAAAATAGTAAAGGTACCTGATATTTATAACATCATTTTATATCTTATCATATTTAATTTTCATGACAACACTGGGAGTGGAAACTAGTAGTCCCTCTTTACAGACTAGAAATTGAGGGTTCTAAGAAACAGTAAATGATATATCTGGAGTCCATAGTGAATTTATTGAAAGCCCAGGACTTAACGAAGGGCCATGACTCCAGAGTTAGTCTGCCTTCGTCTATGGAGAGGTCCTCTCCCGAGATGGAAATTCATATTCTTGAATGTATCCAACACAACATGTATTCTACTTTCCACTGAATAACTCATCCAGTTCCAAAGTCAGCCACTGATTAACACCAGTAAGGATTTCAACTTTTCACTCCATAAATAGTTTGGGGCAAATTGTTTACTTTCTCTAACGGTACAGACTAAAACGATGATTCACTTTAGATGAGTCAGAAGATTTCAAGATTTCAAATGCAATGCTTTGAAATAAGAACTCCACATTGGAATAAATCAAAAGAGATTTTATGCATAAATAGAATGGTTTCCTTGGCCCCAAAATGAACATTGCTGCTATGGACATTAATCCCTGTGGTAGAATCTGGTAGAGAAGAGACACGGCAGGAGAAACTTGGAGTGAAATTCAGATGAAGAACGAGGCAAATCTGGCAAAGAGGCCACTCGTGAATTTTACATACACTCTGTAGACACTTTAAGGGAATTCAAACTTTACCAACCAGCCTGAGATGAAAGGAATATCCCAGAAGTATCTGTTCATTTGAAAAAAATTCTTATCAGAAACAAAGAGTTTTCAAAAAAATTCACTTAAGGGGTACTTCTGATGGATGTCCCTATGCTTAAAAAAACAACAACAACCCACCACTGCAGAAGGGAAGTCATGAGCAAGAAGAAGGTGGGTAAGAGAAATAAAGATTGTGATAGGCAAGCATCATAATTACCATCATCACCATGGATAACACTTTCTGGACCAGGAATTCTGGACCAGGCATTCTTCCAAGGATTTTACAAGTTTCATTCATTTCTCTCTCAACAACCCTACAAGGAAGGTGTTATCATTATCTTCATTTTAGATTAAGAAATAGAGGTGCAGAAAGATTAAGAAACTTGCCTCAAATTGCAGAGCCAATAAGTAGTGACTCAAATTCAAATTCAGATCCTCTGGCTTCTAAGCCTATGATCCTAATCTTTAATATTTATTGTAGTTTCTTTACAATGTTGTGTTTCTGCTGTATAGCAAAGTGGATCAGTTATACATATATCTCCTCTTTTTTAGATTTCCTTCCCATTTAGGTCACCACAGATCATTGAGTAGAGTTCCCTGTGCTGTACAGTAGGTTCTTATTGGTTATGTATTTTATACATAGTAGTGTGTGTATGTCCCAACCTCCCAGTTCATCCCACTTCCTTTCCCCTCTTGGTAGCCATAAGTTTATTTTCTATGTGTGTGATTCTATTTTTATACCTTGCAAATAAGTTCATCTGTAACATTTTTCTAGATTCCACATATAAATGAGGTTATATGATATTTGTCTTTTTCTTTCTGACTTACTGCACTCTGTACGACAATCTCTAGGTCCATCAATGTCGCTGCAAGTGGCACTATTTCATTCCCGATCTTTATATTATTACAGATGGGAGAGTTGTTTTTATCTTTTGATTTTTGTCCCCAAAATGTATTTTCAAGGCTATGGAGAACCTTAAAATGATACTGCCAACATATCTTCAAGCTGGTGGAAGATCATAGCAAAAGGCCATTGAGACAAAGGCTGTTTCATTCATAGTTAAGAGAGATACTCTTTAAGATGTCTTATATTTAAGATTTATTGTAATTAAGACATATTCACGGTCTCTGTTAAATTTATAAGCATTTACCTCTTTCTTCTTCTGGACATTATTTTCAATCATCTCACTTTTTCTGTCTCCAAGTCTATGTATTTACACTCAGGAAGTCTGTCACCATACAAGTATTTTTTCTTTCTTTGATCTGTATCATTTAGACTCACTTGAAATTAATCTATTAACTGAGACGGTTCCTAAAATACCTCTAACACCATTCATATGCATAGCTTCAATTGTAAAATTCCATTCAGGGATACTATCTCATACGGTTGTTTTAAATTCCAAAACAGTCCACAAGGTGCTAGCTAACTTATGCTGACTGAAACTAGATTTAAAGGATGATCATAGCAATGAGAAATGCAGACTGTCAAAGTATAGTTTCAAAACGCTCCCCTTCAAAGTTATTGAATGTCTGCTGACAACCCTTATGTCTCCTAAATGTACATAAAATAGAATGCTATGAGCTTCCAAGCTGGAGGACAGAGCAGGATCCTAAGAATATTTTTAATGAAATGAATATAACTAATTGTGATGACAGCTTAAGGCTTCACCATGTATGCTGAATTTTGCTTTTATGAGAAGCTCTAGGGTTGAATAAGCCATATATTCTTAAAAGCTATGATAATATATGGCATTTTTTTATTTCAGCAAGCTCTTGGTTAAATGCCTCAATGAAGCAAAAGGATCAGCCCTTCACAGGAAAGGATGTGTGTTCTTCTCTTGTATCTGCCCCAAAGAAAAAGCAGAGTGGTGGCTGGGGGGAATTGACATCTATGAAGAAGAAATACACACATAACCATGTGGTCATGTGCATATATGTATATGTGCCTACACACACACACAGAGTATCTATTTTCTCATGAGCAAACTTCTGTAGAATATAACTTTTAAAACAAAATTAAGATCATGTTACCTCTCTACTTAAAATCTTCCAGTGTGGATTTCCTTGGCAGTCCAGTGGTTAAGACTCTGTGCTTCCAATGCAGGGGCCTTGGGTTTGATCCCTGGTCAGGGAACTACATGCCACGAGATGGCCAAAAAAAAAAAAAAATCTTCCTCTGGATTCTCATAACACCCAGAATAAAAACCAGTATTATTATAACTGCCTATAAGAACTGACCTTCCAGTGGGGTTGCTGGGGCTTGTGCATACTGAGTCAGGAAAACCCACCATGCTCGTCTCTTCCCAAGTCTATATTAATTAACAGTATGTTGGTAGGTTGACCTGAGCCACAGTGAAGTATTTACATCATGCAAACCCTACTGATTAGAGTTAGGTTTTTGTTGGAATGTCACCCGCTGGGTGAGGCCCTACTTTATTTGATATTTGATCCCACTCTCTTACACTCCCATACCTCCAATTATTTGTAGCACTTGGGACTTTCTGAAAAATAATATATATATTCATCCAAATATGGTTGAGCAGATGTTTTATTACACATTGCTTTAATGTATACGGGGGATTTAGCAGATCTGGTTAAAAAGTTTAAATCCTTCATAAAAATTTAATTAAATCTTGACATGGGAAAAGTAACAGGTTTTAAAAGCCAAAGCTTTCTGCATAATTCCACAAGTTGGTGGTTAACTGATTTTTAACTCTAAAATATATTTGAAAATTAACTCATATACCTATTAGAGTTGAGAGCGTTAAATTATAAATGAACTTTTAAAAAAGTTTCAGACAAAGAAATATATGAATTTTTGGTACATCTGAATTAACTTCACTTTTAATAAAATCCATATTTTATACCCTTTTTTATTTTGCATTTTTTCATATTTCTTGATTGTGCCTGAAAAGTAATATAAAACCAAACATGGTTAATCCTAATTCTATTTTAGGTATATAAGTTGGGTTTTCTATATATTTTGTTTGTTTACTACAAATTCTACCCAGTTAACACATAAGCTCCATGAACACAAGGATTTTTGTATGTTTTGTTTGCCTCTGTATTTGTAAGTTTATTTGTAACTTAATGGTGAACAAGTCTTTAGTTGTGAAATTCTGGTGGGAACTGGTGGTGGATGTATTGAGATGGAGGTAGGGTCTCCTGGTTTCTTGACATCAGATGAGGTAGGCATTTGTTATAAGACTAGATTTCTTGTGACTAAAATATTTCACTTTGTTCCTAAGAGCAATACCAAATCAAAGTCCGCCCAATTGTGTTCCTACAAGATAGGCTCACATGGGGTCGAAGATCCATTCTTTCAGTCATTCATGCCAAAAACATTTACCTAAAGCCTAACATGCACCAGGTCCTTATCCAAGTGTTGGAGGTATCTCAGTGGTCAAAATAGAAACAAAATTCTTCCCTCATGGAACTTATATTCTACTAGGAGAAAGCATATGAAAACTGAATACATGGGGATTTCCCTGTTGGTCCAGTGGTTAAGAATTCACCTTCCAGTGCAGGTGATGTGGGTTTGATCCCTGGTCACAGAACTAAGATTCCACATGCTGTGGGGCCACTAAGCCTGTGTGCCACAACTAGAGAGAAGCCTGCAGGCCACAATGAAAGATCCACATGCCCGCAACCAAGACCTAAGGCAACCAAAAATAAATAAGTATTTAAAAAGAAACACTAATACATACATAAATGATGCTAAGCATGTATAAATGCATTGGAAAAACAATAAAGCAGGGAAGGGATAAATTAGGAATAGAGAATATTAGGTGGGAGTGGGAGAGGCTACTCCTTAAGGTGAGGTTATCAGAGAAGGTCTCTCAGGAGGGGATCTTTGAGCTGAGACCTGAGACAGAGCATTCCAAATGGAAAAAACAGCAAGTATGTGTTGGTTATCTATTGATGCATAAAGAAATAGTCCATGTCAGAAAACATTAGCCTGTTCCTATCTCTTATAGTTCTATGGATTGACTGGGCTCAGCTGGGCAGTTGTCGCTTGAGGTTACTAGTGTGGCTTACGTCAGAGAATGGCTGGGACTGGAGTTATTTGAAAGCTTGACTGTGTTGGATGTCTAAGACAGCTTCACTGCCAAGTTTAGTGACTTGAAAGGTAAGGCTGGAAGGCAGCATTCAGCTGGGACAGGAGACTATATATTCAGCAGGGACAGGAGACTATGCATATGCGGTTTCTTCCAGCACAGCGGTCTCAGGGTATTTGGACTTCACATATGATGTAACTCAAAGGCTCCAAGAGTGACTGTTTCAAGAAAGAAGTGCTTTTGCCAGTTTTTTAAGTCCTGGACCCCCAAACTAGAACCGCATCACTTCCATCATACTCTACCTGTCAAATCAGCAACAGAGCCCTCTCAGCAGTGGTGGGTGGGGGGAGGTCATAGAATCCCCCTCCCCCTCCCCATGGGAGGGGTGTCAAAGAATATCTAGTCACTTTTTTTTAATGTTTTAAAAATTGAAATATAGTTAATTTACATTATATTAGTTCCAAGTATATAGCAAAGTGATTCATATACATGCATATATCTACATATGTATTATTTTCAGATTCTTTTCCATTATAGATATTACAAGACATTCATATAGTTCTCTGTTATACAGTAAATTCTTTTTGTTTATCTATTTTATATATAGTGATGTGTATCTGTTAATTACAACCTCCTAATTTACCACTCACTCCCACCTTTCCCCTTTGGTAACCATAAGTTTGTTTTTGAAGCCTGTGAGTCTGTTTCTCTTTTGTAAATAAATTCATTTGCATCATTGTTTCATATTTAATTTACTTCAAAGTGAAAAAGCCCTGGGATAGGAATAAACTTGACATACTAGAAGCCAGAGTGCCTGGAGACTAGAGTGACCTGGGTCAGGACACTGGAAGGGGCATAGCATGTAGGTAGTTGTAATCCGTAACAAAAATTTAGTTTCATTCATTCTAATTTATTTTTTACTGCTGTTTCTCTTCCAGGGTTCTACAGTCAAGAAATCAGCCTGTATTCATAGACAAAATGTCAAGAATGACCTGGGAAAAATGCCTGGAAGTAATAATGGAGAAATATGAGGTCCCTAAAATAGCATCAGTACAACCACCCTGGCCTTAGAAAAGAGAGGTAGGAGCTTAAAACAACCTGTTGTTTTTTAGAAGGACTCTCATCCTTTCTAATCCAAAGGATCAATGTCATTAGGTATCATAATGACCCCATTCAACTGCCAGAACACCTACCCTACATAGGTCACCCTTAAATACATAATTTTACCTTTTCTTTTCTGCCTTAGCATCAAGTTAGACATAGAGCAATGCTTCTTCTTCTAACTATATTATGTTTACAATTTGCAGTGGGAAAATGAAATAAATGTGAGGCACATATATGGTTGTCTACTCTCAGACTGACCTGGTATAACAGAGTTCCAGCAGTCTTACCAGAATGAGCAACTTTAATACTTTCTTAAACTCCTGGATATGAATGAAATGAGATGGTTCAATATCTCTCTGAGATAGAGATACTGAGAGCCTCTGATTAAACCAAAAGGAAAGTTCGTGTCAGTGGCCTCCATGGGCTCCTAATGCCACCAGGAGATCACCTCCTGAGACCTCAGGAGGTGAAATGGAGGTTTAAAAAATCAGCAAGGAGGAATAAGACAGAAAAAAGGTAGCCTTAAGGAGCAAGACTCTGGGCAGAAAGAAGAGGGTTGAGTCCGCAGTTCAGTTCTGAGCACCTTTACCCTTTTCTTTGTTTTTCTTGAGACTTCCGCTCCTCTTACATAAGGATTTCTGGGGTTAGCACTGCAGCTATGGAGCCAACTACACAAACTCTGGAGTGAGGGGGATCATCACTTACCAATTGAGAGATCTTGAGTGAATCACCCAGACATCTTGTGCTGAAATGCCCTCATTTGTAAATAAGAGATAGTAATAGCTATATGGCTTTCCTGAGGATTAAGATAATGCATATCAAATGCTTAGAATGGTGCTTTGCACATATTTGAATCTCAAAAGGTGTTGGCTATTATTACATTCAATTTTGAACTGAGTTTCCAGGAACCACAAGGCACATATGTGTTTGATTCCATGTAAGAACCTAAACTATAGGTGACTGTGAATTGTAATTTTTTTTCTTGGTTTGTATGTGACTAGACACTGTCTGCACCAGCTGCCCTTAACATTTGCCAACTTAAAAAAGAGGGAACAGTAAATGTCAGCAGTAAAAGGCTCCAGGTCACTCTGCAGCCCTTTTGCTCAAAGCTTTGCATGGAGCAAAAGATGAAATGAATAAACATCTTTCACTTAACTATAGCCATATCTTCTCTACAGCTCATTACTTGTGGGAATTTTCCTTAACTCTATTTTAAAACAATAATAATTTATAACACTTTGGGCCAGTTCCATGGTTTCTCCAGAGTCAGTCACAGTCAGAGACAGTTTAACAACTTCATTAAAATAATATTAAAGTAATGCCACCATAGGAAAAGTATTTATGCTCTCCACAAAGTTAGTCCCTTAAATTTATTTAGCAGTGTCTTTCAAGGTTTTGAGACGTGTCCAAAGCGCTCTCTATGGAAGCATCTCTGACTACCTCAATCCTGTTTAATTCCAACTTGCTCACTGTCTTATACATGAAAACCTCAGGGACATGGCCTCTTTCTGGGTACCTAGGAGAGTTTTTTAAAAGGGATTCTAAGCTGGTTTGCTCTTAGGAAGCAACAGGCACATAAGGAATTGCACTCTGTTTATTTCTAAGTTCTTTGTGATGCCATACATTTGGAGTTGCCAGAATAAGCAAAATTAATCTATGCCACAATGCAGGGTTTTTGTTGTAATATTTAGACATGTTTTAGACAGACTTTTTAAAAAATTGAAGCTGGATTGGAAACATTTGGAAAAATACACAGAATCTGCTAACTTTCTAGGCCTCTGCGGTTCCCATACAGTAGCCACTAGAGCACTTAGTATGGGTATAGTCCAAATGGGCTTCCCTGGTGGCTCAGACGGTAAAGAATCTGCCTGCAATGCAGGAGACCCGGATTTGATCCCTGGGCTGGGAAGATCCCCTGGAGAAGAGAATGGCAACCCACTCCAGTATTCTTGCCCGGAGAATTCCATGGGCAGAGGAGCCTGGAAGGCTACCATCCATGGGGTTGCAGAGTCAGACACAATTGAACAGCCAACACATTGTTGGTCCAGTGGCTAACATGTGCACTCCTAATGCAGGGGGGTCTGGATGTGATCCCTGGTCAGGGAAATAGATCCCGTGTGCCACAAGTAAGACCCAGTATAGCCAAATAAATACAAGTTTTTTTTTAATACGAGGAATAAATAAAGAAGACTGGATTTTACAGTAAGAGAAGATATATTTCACTGTATAAGGCACCTGTGGAAATATTTTCAGGGTGAGTTTACTGACCTGGTTTTCATTTGAAAAGAATTTGTATAGCTTTATCCTATCTGGTGTCTCACCATTTAAATTTTTACTTGGTAGTAAGAACCCTCAGAGCCTATTAGAAAAGTTTGTTTTCAAAAGGAAAGGATTTTGTCATACATTGATATGAATCAGCCATAGAGTTACACGTATTACCCATCCGGGTGGAGAGGGAGGTGGGAAGGGGGATCGGGATGGCGAACACATGTAACTCCATGGCTGATTCATGTCAATGTATGACAAAACCCAAAAAATAAAAAATAAAAAAAAGAAAAAAATAAAAAAGGAAAGGAAACAGGCTCTATCAAAACATTCTTGGTATCTTCAGTGTCCCACAGTAGTCTTATTGGTGAAAATAATGTTAATCAGTGTCTTCTGTTCTCTTTTTTCTTTAAAATCTCAAAACACTAAATAGGACAGGTACAAATATCCACCTTTTGCAAATGGAAATCAAAGTACAAAGCAGAAATAACATGGCCAAGGTCACAAAAAAAGTCAGTGATGAAGTGTGTGTGTGTGTGTGTGTGTGTGTGTGTGTGTGTGTCTGTAGAATACACTGGGGAAATTCTGCAGCCCATTAATACCAGGATCAGAATCTTTGAGGGTCTGCATTCAAACAGCTGCTTTGGGATCTAGACTGTCTAAACTCAAAGGGTCAAAGCTCAGTAGCTAAGCCTGGCTGGAAGCAGTTTGGTTCTTGTTAATAGTTATGTCACCCAAGAGACTGCTGCCTGGGCATGTGAGAATAACAGAGATCTGCTAGAAACACTGGGCCTAACCTCTTCTCACAGACCATGAACTCTCAAAGTAGCATCTTTACGTAGAAAACAAATTATGGTTACTGAGGGGGAAAGGTATGGGGAGGCATAAATTAGGAGTTTGGAATTAGCAGATATATACTACTATATACAAAATAGATAACCAACAAATTCCTACTGTATAGCACAGGGAATTATATTCAGTATCTTGTCATAAAGTATAATGGAAAAGAATATGAAAAAGTAGAGTATTTGTCTAATTACACTTTAAAAATAAAAATGAAAGGAGCTCTTCATAAAAAGTTTGAGCAGTACTCAAAAATACAATGAAGAAGGCCACAAATTACTTCAAATCGTATTACTCCAGGTTAAAAAAAAATAGCTTATAACATGACATTCCAGACCTCTGTGTATGCATCTACAACATCAAAAGAAGGATGGATGGACGGTTGGTATGGATGGACAAGTGAACCAATGGATGACTGAGAGAAAGAGGAAGGAAACAGAAAAGTAAGAAATGAAGAGAAGAAGGAGCAAAGAAAGAAATACAAATATATGAGAATCAAATCAGATAATATTTGCTATTTTAATGACATGCATGAGTGCTTAGTTGCTTCAGTCAGAAGAAACACAAACCGAAGGGAACTGAAGAAAGGGTTAAACTTCAAACGCATGTTGCCTAAAACAAAAGAGCCCTGTAGCATAAAGTCAAAAGATCATAAAGATCATTAAGAGATTTGACTCTTTTTTTTATTAGCTACAAGTATAATTTTGGTATATACTGATTCCATGCTATGATGGAAAATTTCAAGTAACACTCATCTTTCCTATACTTCTTCCTTTCTCACCTTCCTCACATTCTGATTTTGTAGATTCCATAATGTTTTACCATATAAAGGTTTTCTTTAAAAAAACAAACTATAGTACATTTTGTACTACAATCATAATTCTTCTAATTCTTTATGTTTAAATCTTTATTTAAATGTATTTAATGTTCAGTGCCAATTTCATCCAAGCTGGTCCATTTCAGAGTTCTTTATTTGGAGTCACCATGTGATGATAACTCGAAGTGGAGCATTGCTAGGACAAAATTTTAAATTGTGTACCATTAGCTTAGTGGACCTGGTGCAAGTGCCCAGAAGAGAAATGGCACAGGATTGAAAGGTAGAGAAAGCAGTAGCTTAGTCGCATCCAACTCTTCATGACCGCATAGACTGGGGCCCACCAGGTTCCTCTGTCCATGGCATGTGTGGATTCTCCAGGCAAGAATATTGAAGTTGGTAGCAGGTGATATTCCTGACCCAGGGATCAAACTTGGATCTCCTGCATTAATAGGTAGATCCTTTACCGTCTAAGCCACCAGATAAAGTGGTAAGGCATTGGCAAAACTGTCACCTGGATGATTGGGAAAGCAGACCAAGTAACTTAACGACCTTGAAGCGCCAAGAGAAACTGTGGAAGTCGTTAGTGATTTTTTTACTTTGTAACACGTTTGCTTTCAGCAAAAGAGTAGTTCTGGGATTGAAGAGTCAGGAATGAATTTTTTTTTTGCCATCAGCCACCAATTTTCTTGCCATCAATTCTCAAATTTTATGATCTATGGCTGCAGTCTTTTCCTGGTTTAGCTGCACCATGGAAATATTTTTTCCCTTGCTTTATTTTATTTAATCACTGTGCCTTTTTTTGTTTCTTTTCATAATAAAAAAAATTTTGATTCCACAAATCCCACAACAACTTTACCTCAAATTGTCACAAACTCAATTATTTAGTCCTGTGCCTTGCATAGTAGTAACCTTTATTAGATCTATATTACATGTTAGACCATTTGAATAGAGTAGAGAAGCTTAATTAATGCAACCAATTGGCAAAATAGCCACTATATTGCAGAATGTTCTTGGGACAGAATATTGTATATCTATTTTAAATGGTATCTACAAAGAACTTCTAAGGACATTAGGAAATATCTGTGGATATTTGTAAGTGAAAAAAGCAAACCTAAAAACTTTATGTGAAAATACAAAAATAAGAATCCAAGAATGTCAAATGTAAACAAAATATGTTCTCTGTGTGTGTGGGAGGTAGGGGGCAGGGTGCTTAATCTTAAAGTACAAATAACAGACTTCTTTCTACTTTCAATGGCTTCCCTCACAGCTCAGTTGGTAAAGAATCTGCCTGCAATGCGGGAAACCTGGGTTCGATCACTAGATTTGGAAGATCCCCTGGGGAAAGGAAAGGCTACCCACTCCAGTATTCTAGCCTGGAGAATTCCATGGACTGTATAGCCCATGGGGTCGCAAAGAGTCGGACATGACCGAGCGACTTTCACTTTCTACTTCCAAACCACTTTTCACAAAATGTAATCAAGAAAGTGAGGAGGATACAGGACTTGGGAAGAAGTCAGTGGAATAACTGGAGTCAATTGCAGATAATTTTAAAGAAGGGAGGATCTTCAACAGGGTTTTTCCAAGATGCTAGAGTGTAAGTTTGGCAGGAAAGAAGGAGGACAAAGGCAGGTGCTGGGGTTCAGATGGAAATGACAGAAAGTCTCCCATACAGAGGACAGCGAGCTCTTTAATGTGTATTCTTGGCATCTCAGTTCATGCTCTGACTGCATCACTTCCTGCCATATGCAATTAATCTCTTTAGCCTTTACATTCTTATCTGTTAAATGGGGATAAAACTTCTAGCTATTTGAGACTCACATTTGTGAGGTCCAAATAAGATATCATGAGGACTTCCTTGGTGGTCCAGTGGTGAGGACTCCACTATAGCGGGTGTGGGTTCCATCCCTTGTCAGGGAATTAAGATCCCACATACCAAGCAGTCAAAAATAATAATAATTAAAAAAGAGGTCATGAGTGAAAGCACTTGGAAGGTTCTAGATGTCCATACCATAGCAACGTTCCCATTGTTATTATTTACTAGTCGAAGCAGAGGCCAATAGAAAGGCATGGGCTCTGCGAGGGTGTGGCAAGGTAGGCTAACATATTTTAGGCCATCTTCTACTTCGTGCCAATCCCTACAGGCTGCTGAAGCTTTGACTTACTACATGATCACCCTTGTTAGTCACCATCCTTTGATGAGTTGGGCCTCTGCCAACGCATCTCCTTTGGACTACTTGGCTTCCCAGGTGGCACAGTGGTAAAGAATCCACCTGTCAATGCCCTAGACACAAGAGACTAGGGTTTGATTCCTGGGTCAGAAAGATCCCCTGGCAAGCCACTCCAGTATTCTTGCCTGGAGAATTCCAAGGACAGAGGAGCCTGACGGGCTACAGTCCATGGGGTAGCAAAAAGTCAGACTGAGCACGCACATAGTCAAGTAGTTGGACTACCTGGCCATACTCCATGATGATACGGTACAGCTGCTGTAAACGTTTCCCACAAGATTTTAAGCCACAGGCTTGTTTCCTTTTGTGAACTTCACCACCATAACTGAATTCTATACATTCTCTACCCTCTACTTCCACTATAATTTAAAACTCTGTGTTACCCACAACTCTAACCATTGTTAAATTTATCCAGATGTGTGTGCATGTGTGTTTTTACATAGAAACTATGTTTACAGATTTTGGAGAAGGAAATGGCAACCCATTCCAGTATTCTTGCCTGGAAAATACCATGGACTGAAGATCCTGGAAGGCTACAGTTCATGGGGTCACAAAGAGTAGGACACAACTGAGCGACTTCACTTTCTTTACTGATTTCATCATATTTTAAATTCTAAAAAGGAATCTTGAAGGCTTAGAATAAATTCCTCTCGTATACCCAAACATTCCTCCACATTCAGCCACTGAAAGCATCATCCTCATCAATTACATGTCAAAAATCTGCCTTTTATAAACACAAATTAGCACTTTGATTTCCAGAAGAACCTAACATAAGCTTCAGAATGATCACTAGACAAACAGGTTTTGCCTGCTAAAGAGGAAATTACTATTCTACATATTTAGAGGGGGGGATATTCCAGTGATGATAAGACATATCTGTTTCCAACAAATAAGAAATGAAGTGGAGTGGGGGTGGGTATGGAAGAGAAGGTTCAGGAAGCCCATCTCAGAACCAGCGAGCTCTGGGTGACATGTGTGAAGTTCATGGGAAAACGGCAGCTGTTCCTGGGTGAGATACAAAATTTTGTCCAGCCTGTTCCTGGATTCTTCTGTCATTGTGAGAAAAGCAAGTACACCCTTGACTTTGATCCAGGCTTCTCTGGATTAATAATGTTGGAGGGAGAGGCATGCTGAAGGGCATACTAAGAGTCTGAAGAAGACTGGACGCTCCTGGTCTGTTGATTTCTGCAAGATACTGAGGTCCTACATCTTACAATGGTTTTCATTCTCCAAATGCAATTCAAATTTGAATATTTTCTTTTTCAATGTCTCCTCTAATTCTCTCCCCAACACGGAGAGACAGTGATCTCTTCCAAGAAGTTCACCCAACTGGTCTGATCGCTAGAGATCTAGTTTCTACTCTATGCCTTCATGTGCTCTTGGGGGTACCATAGTTTCTATTGGCTTTCGGTGTTCTTAACAAATGGAAAAGTTCTGCCAAATGGTGCCTCCTCCACAAAGTTGTTTAAGCAATAGCAGTTGTAGCAGCAACACGTAGGCAAAGTATTTTAGAAATGGCTCCTCATCCCTTCAAGCATTGATATTGACCACATACAACACAAAAGCGACTTTGACAGTGATCTTGGCTTCTGCTCATTGGGAAGTAGACTAAGACCAGAGCATTTTTTTTTCTTTCTCAGTTTATCACAAGAGGTGAAGGTTGGAAACACACAACTATCAGTGTGAAGTTGGACTCTTAAGTTTAAGTCATGCTACATCTTTACATTCACCAGACTCCTAACAGTTCAGCCTTTGGGCCTAAAGCAGTTGCATGCATACTTTCACTTGACACTAATTCTAAATTTCAGACTTATAAAACTCCTGAGACAGAGAAACACTAAATGTCAATAGCCTACATTGTACAAAACCCCTTCAAAGTATGAGCCTGAAAGAATAAAAAACAAACAACACAATAACCACACATGTGAGCATGCAAACACACACACACATACACACACACTAGATAAAAGAGGAAGAGGTGCAAGGCAAAATGCAGCAACATTCCTTAAGAGGTTTATATTTCTTGTATTTTTCTCTTTAATTATGAGTTAGTCCCTAAAAGGGGACATTTTTCACAAGGCACTTCCAAGGCACGTAAACAACTGCCTTCTAAATCATCCTAGCAGAAATTAGCATGACTATCTGTGAAATAGATTATAAACTTGAGTAGATGTTTCACAATAATTGTTAAGCATGAAGGACTGTATCACTGATTTGAGAAGTGTGGAAAACACCTTCTAAATTATATAAATTTGAGCTGAAGTGATCATTTTCCCACTGATAATTAAATCCCCATATAGCTTGGTACCACATCTTCAATTCACGAACAAGGGTTTGGAAAGCCACTTTTTAGCAATGTAAGACAGATCTACTGTAGCACTAAAAATGAGTACCACTCAGTAGACAGAAACATTTCCGGAGATTAGAGGCAGAGAGCAAAACGTGCTGTATATCACAACACACCAGGGGTTGATGCATGCTTGTTATGGGACAAGCATGGGCACAACCCAACTGTCAACAGACCACTTCTAGTACTATCAGAGAACTGGTGATACTGGGGGTCCTCGTTTCTTGGAAAAAACATCCTTCCTTTGGATAGCTAGCCTATCACGGGCTGCTATAGCCCCTCACCCCTCTATGTGAGTAGCTCCATCCATTTCACCAGTTTCAATTCCAACCACCACCTTCAAACTCTTTAGCTTAATGTTATTAAGGCTACATGTAAAACTCTGTCTTACGTTAATAATAATGTAAGAAATTGAAAAAAACAGAGTCCTTGAGCAGGCTGATTTGAATAGCAGGATCTGACAATATGAGAAGTAACACACTTGATACTCTTGAGATTCTTAGGCTTTGGGTTGAGAAATACAATGCAGGTCCACTGAAGAAACGAGGCACAAATATACTAGATATTTGCATGAATCGTTGTTTGCATTTGGGAACAGTAGTTGTTGAAATAGGTAATAGGTAATGTCCAAATGGCTAAAGTACCTCCTACCATTACAGAGGAAACAAATTTCTGAACTACGTTCTTTGTCGGAGATCAGATGTCAGAGCTCTGGTCAATAATTCCAGAAATGGATGGAAGCATCTGAGATGCTTTTTACAGATTCAAAAGAAGAAAAACGACATATGAGCAAAGACATGGAGGTGATGATGGTGGAGAACAAATTTTTAGTTTAGGGAGGACTTCTTGGCTCTAAAATCTTTATTATTATTTATTATCATGTAACACTTCACTGGATACAACCAGTTTTCAGTGGACTAAAAACTGAAATCTTTCATAAATTCATTAGTGCCTTAATTGTCTCAGGATGAGAATTAAAGAGTAACTATATCAAACATATACACATATGCATATGTATACAATATTTTTAAGTATACTGATATTTCTTATTTCCTCCAGCAGAGGTCAGAAAATAGCAACATAGGAACATGAAAATCTATGTACCAAAAGAATATTTTAGAGTGATTTTCTCTAGATGAGATTATTGAAGGGGTTTTTTAATTGTTTTTCTCTACCCAAGTTTTCTTCTTATATTTTTACAAAAAACCTGCTTTCCTTTTGTAATAATTAGAAAGCAATAACATTCATTTGAATTTCATGAAGACCAACATTGGCATATATATTTATTCTCTATCAAATCAGAGATAGTGCTTAATTATTTTCTTAGCTGCATGTGGATTATATGAAATAGCTAAAGAAAGAAGCATATTTGGTCATCATTCTGAAAAATTCAAGTATAACATCCTTGCCACAGTTGATGACTGTGAGCAATCTCTTTCAAACAAGGAACATAGTGTTGGCGGAAAGATTTCCAGAAAAACAAAGTGTCCTGAACATAGCCCCTGACTGCCAAGAAACCCTGCCCACACAAAGACAGAAAAATGAATTTAATTTCTAGTCATCATCTCCTTTGTCCAGAGAAATCTAAAAGAGATCCTAATGTTCTGGGAATTCAGTCTCTGCAAGTCTTAAATGTTAGGACATGAAGACAGAAGAAATCAGTCAAGATGATCTACATATAAAAGCCAGGAACACAATGAACGATGTTTACAAAGAGTTGCTGATGAATGTTCAATAAATCACGCTATCACCATGCTTCATTTTCATTTCTAATTCATGTGTCTCTTTTCCCACTAGACACATATGGAAGCAAGGTGAAAAGGCTCATAAAACAAAATCTGAAGGTCAAACAAAACATTTATTATAAATGTTACCCACATTATACCAAATCATATAGATTTTTATTTTCTGTTTCATTAAACAATTCACAACATATAGTCTATTGTTTGTCCTTCTTAATATTATCACCCACTAATAATATAACGTTGACACTATTATGTGATTCAAAACTAACTGTTGCTAGTTTCTTCTGTCTCCTAAGGGTGTAATTTTTTCCAGTGAGGAACTTGTCTCTATATTGCTCAATTCCATTTTAGGAGGTAGGTGAGGAAGAGAGAGGAAAGAATGAAATTAAAAATCTCTGCCAGTCCTTCTGTGGGACTTCAGAGTAGGGTCCAGCACAGGTGACTGTTTGTCAGAGAACATCAGTAATATTTTGGACCAAGACAGAGATGCTGGGAAAACAAAGATCAGGGAGTTGTGAGAAGAGTCTAAAGGGAGAAACATGGTGGGAGACTGGAATCCACAGAAAAATGTGGCCAGTGAGAAATCACCAAGGGCACCCTGTTTGAAGAGCTTCCTAGAATTACAATGTCCGATATTCAATTCTAAGTCGTTTCTGTGATTGAACCCCTCACCCCCACTGTTCAAAATTTCAGTCCAGTCTACTGGACTGGGGTGGTCCAAAGAAAGTCAAGACAAAGAGGTGAATTCGAACCTAGGTTGACATAGAGCAAAGGAAAGAAGAGAGTCACAGGCCATGAATGTGAATGCATATGTGTCATGGAAGCAAGAACCATGGACCACAAATGATCATGAGAATGTGAGACCCAGTAAACTCACAGAAACTTGAGGGAGATCAATGGAGCTTTCCCACAGAAGATGAAATTTTGGACTTGACCTATTTTTATGTAAATCTCCAAAAGAGAGTGAGTTTAGCCTATATATAGGACATAATAACCAAATTTCAAAATAATTACATTAGACATATAGCAAATACTCTATCACATGATGTCTAAAATAGCATTTGCAAAACTGTACACAAGTTTTTGTATACATGAAAGAGCCCTAATTATTTTAATAGAGGTATTTAATAAATCATAAATGTTTTTTCTTTATTGGTTTTGTTCAACTTGTTACCAAATGGTTAATACCACTTCATCAATAACCTTCCCAAATAGATTTAGAATTAGTCTTTGATAACAGTAAAAAAAATTCTTAGAATGGTTGACATATACTTATAAAATACATATGCGTCATTCAAGGATGAAGGAGATTGTCTGAGGGGAGGATCTGGAATTTGTACTAATATATGGAAATACCGATAGAAAAATCTCCAAATCCTTCAAAGGTTGTTCCAGGCTTACCTTTGTATGGTGAATCAGACGCTCTACTTCATTCACTTTGTAGGTCTCCAATCCTAGCTCCTTGGATAATCTTAAGATATGATTCTGAGTTGGCCCAACATAAGATCCTCCAAGGTCCACATATTTAACTTTTTGGTTCTGTTTTCCCATGGGAAGAAATAAAAATAAATATTTTGTGAACCTGTTATTCTTAAGATAAAAAAGACAGCCCTCAAAAAAGCAGATTGGCATTTCACAGGTTCTAGACACACCTTGAGGAATATCTATAGAAAATTGGACTCTGTTCTCGACTCTACCGCATTCATGCAACTAAATGGTTATTGAATCACTCCTAATTTTAAACTAAAATTGATTGGACTTGAAATAAGCAAGAGATTTCTGAACCCCATCATTCTCACTACGTACCACAACGTGCTCTGGGTTTTACTGACTTAGATTTGTAAACTATGAATTATTGATGAATTTCTCTTTACTTAGCATTTCTGGCTAATTTTGAGGCACCTAATGCTAGAGGAAAAGCAAGAAAGGAAAAGACCCCTTTTTTATTGAAGTATAGTTGATTTACAATGTTTCAGGTGTGTAGCAAAAAGATTCAGTTTTATGTGTGTGTGTGTATATATATATGTGTGTGTATATATATATATTATTTTTCAGATTATTTTCCATTATAGGTTACTAGAAATTTTTTTATATACTTCCCTGTGCTATACAGTAGTTCCTTGTTGTTTGTCTATTTTATATATAGTAGTGTGTATCTGTTAATCCCAAACTCCTAATTTTAATCCCAAACTCTATTCACTTTGGTAACCATGTTTGTTTTCTATGTGAGTCAGTTTCTGTTTTGTAAGTTCATCTGTATCATTTTTAAGGTATCTACATATAAATGATATCATATGATAATTGCCTTTCTTTGTGTGACTTTCTTCACCTGTATGATAAACTCTAAATTCATCCAGGAAATGACAATTTCTTTTGTGGTTTGTTAAACCAGACACTTGAAAGATAGCATTAGAGTCCTAATTTAAACCTTTGAAATTGCTCTTATGTTCAGTAGAAAGGTTTTCATATGGTTTTGAATTAGCTTCCTTTGCAATGACTAAGGACCAACCTTTGAAAAAGAGTGACTAGAAAAACTCCCTATATTTGAACACGTCCCAACATAACTGGATTCCTAATAGTCAGGGACACCAGAGCAGGTCCTTCTTTTCTGTTTTTGTTTGTTTGTTGTATGATGGTATGGTTTAGTCGCTAAGTTGCATCCAACTCCTGAGATCCCATGGACTGTAGCCCACCAGGCTCCTCTGTCCATGGGATTCTCCAGGCAAGAATACTGGAGTGGGTTGCCATTTCCTTCTCCAGGGGATCTTCCCGACCCAGGAATGGAACTTGGGTCTCTTGCATTGGCAGGTGGATTCTTTATCACCTGAGTCACTATAGCTCCCCCACTTAAAAAAAGGGGGGATATATGTTTCACAAGGGCAGGGAGTCTTTGTTTTACTCACTAATGTATTTCAAACATCTAATTATTGATGCAATTGTATATGGGGAAAGGGCCAAATGTTATGAGGCAAGAAGAGAAAATGGACAGAAGAAAGACATGGAAAGAAAGCAAATTGAGAGGCTGTGGAGTGTTTTGAAATAATTTTCACTCTCTTGAAAAGAGTCAAGTGAAGTTCAAGACTTTCAGAAAGAAAAAAGGAAACTCAGTTTCAGGGTCACATTTTTCCAGCCCATTCTTATTGTCTTACCCTAAGGGTGTAAGTCCTGCCTCCCACGCGGTCCCGGGCTTCCAGAACAATCACATTCAGGCCAGAGTCATGCAGAAGTTTCGCTGCTGCCATACCTGGTAGAAAATACAAGAAGAAATCAGAATCAAACACTCAACTCCAGATAAGCTCCCCGTGCTAACAGCCAATGAGAAAAGTCTATGTTGGCTCATACACATAACATATCATCACGTTCAACTTAACCAACTTACAGGTGTCTAGGGTTTCTCAATAGAGACCCAGATTCCAAGTCTGCAAAACCAACTGCTATTTCTTGAAAGAATAAAAAAGGGTTTCATTTTTAGTAAAAGTCTCAAACCTTAAAAAACTTCTTTGGTCACTATATCAAAATGTTTATCTTTAAAGACTAAATTACATGATTATGTGTCTGACAACATGAAAGAAAACACAAAGCCCCACAAAAAAGAAATGTATAAGCCCCAGCAAACCCAAGACCAAATGGAGCAACTGACTTCATTCTCAAGGCAAATCTGAAAATCCAATAAATTTAGGTGAAGGAGTGAAGGGGTGAGTCAATCTTCAAAGCATGTGAAAGGACCTAAAATCCACTATTAAAACTGAACTTTGGGAAGTTGATGTAAAGTTACAAAACCAAAGACATAAAATGCAACTCATTTAATTGTCCTCATTCCCTGTAGGATCCATCACTGAAGAATAAAATGACTCCATTCATTTATTCATCTATTAATGTAGTCAAAAATACTGTATGCCTACTACAATTCCAACATCATGAATTCAACATAACAAAACAGTTTACTGAGATACATTTATATAGAATAAATTTTAACCACTGAGTTCAGTGAGTTTTGATAACGTATAAAGCTTAGTGTAGAGTTCAAATATGTAATTTTTGGTATAAGTACATCCTGAATGTAGTTTTTGATCTCACAAATCTTCAAATTCTGCATCTTGGACTTACAGAGTTTAGTAAGAGTTTTTTCAGACAAGGTAACTCTAGTATTCTTACCAAAATGAATTGAATTTACTCAGTTCCAAATACCATACTCATTTGCTTTATGAAATCAAACAAAATCAAGGAAATGCCAAAATGCTGTGCCTTACAGAGAAATGAAACAGTTTCTACCTTGTCTTTTAAAAATAATAGTTCTGGAACTTTTAGATCCCACTAGTGGTAAAGAATCCATCTGCCAATGCAGGAGACACAGGAGATGAAGGTTCAATCCCTGGGTTGGGAAGATCCCCTGGAAGAGGAAATGGCAACCCACTCCAGTATTCTTGACTGGAAAATCCCACTGACAGAGGAGCCTGGCGGGCTACAGTCCATGGGGTCGCAAAGAGTCAGACACGATTGAGCGAAAATCCCTATGAAAATAGCTCATATTCCTATAGTGCACACAACATTTCAGATGCTGTTCTGAGTGTTTTAATGTATCAATTCAATGAATTTTCACAGCAATCCAATTTTAAAAAAAGGTACTATTGATATTCCCATTTTTTTTTGTCCTCCAATAAAACTTTATTTTTTTTTCTTTTTTTTTTTATTAGTTGGAGGCTAATTACTTCACATGATATTCCCATTTTATGGCTGAGGAAACTGAAGCACAAAGAGGTGTCCAAGATCACATAATGAGCCAGCAACAAAGCCAGGCAGTTTCATGCCAGTGTCTGCTTCTACAACCACTATGAGCATTGGTTTCCATGGGGCCTCAGAGCCATCCTTTTCATAAATCACATCTCTCAATTTCTGCTTCAGGAGAAATTACATTTCAAAAGTGTTTTTCACTTTGTTTGGGTCACCATGTTTGTTTGTTTTTTTTCTTTCTTTTTTTTTAAATTTATTTATTTATTTTTTGTCATACATTGATATGAATCAGCCATAGATTTACACGTATTCCCCATCCCGATCCCCCCTCCCACCTCCCTCTCCACCCGATTCCTCTGGGTCTTCCCAGTGCACCAGGCCCAAGCACTTGTCTCATGCATCCCACCTGGGCTGGTGATCTGTTTCACCATAAATAGTATACATGCTGTCACCATGTTTTGAAAGCACATTTGTATCTTGTGGTTTGATAAGAATCCGTGGAACATAAGATATGAGTCTTCCGTGGAAGCCATAATGAAAAGATGAGGCTCCATTCACCCTCTGTGAGCTGTCCTAAAAGAGGAAACCCATTTTTTTTTAAAGAGGCTTATGTGACATTTCATTATTTGAGTTAATCCACCTTCTGATAACTGTCCTTGGGGCCATGGCCAGAACATCCAGCAGGTGGTGGGGTGATGGTGCCAAAGTCCACCCCCCTACACACACACAGTGTGCACAAGCATTGCACAACCCTAATTTAGAAATACAAGGCTTGGATTTTTAACTACAGTTTCCTAATTTTACCTCCATAAAGAAGAAAAAAGAAAACCTTTCTACTGAGTCAAAATTGCCCACGATTCAATGCCATCTCTCTTATCAAGCATCAGTTCAACAAATGAAATATGAAATAACATGCAGCCATAGTAACAGCAGTTATCATGGAATTCAGATAGACTTGCTAAGCATGGTGAGGCTTAAAAGGGGGCTCAGAATGAAACACATCACTCAAATACACTAGTATTTTATAGTCCACAAAAGACATTACTAAGTAAGTACCTGATGCTATACAGAAACATTTACTAGAACAAGCCAGGGCCTTATCAGATCATTGACTAGAGTTCTCTAGGTTCATGTGCTTTAGAAAAGCATAAATAGAAACTACAAAAGTATCTTTAAACAGACCAATACAAAAACATGTTGTGGGAAATACCTCACAGTTTGTCTCACTCATGCTCATGCGTGGTGGTATTCAAAATGCTTGTTGGACATCAACCGACAAAGACTGATTTGAAAAATAATTGACCCAAATAACAATGGCCTAAGAAAGTCCCTGCAGTTTGTTTCTGTTCAGTCGCTAAGTTGTGTCTGATTCTTTGCAACCCCATGGACTGCAGCACGCCAGGCTTCCCTGTCCTTCACTATCCCCTGGAGTTTGCTCAAACTCATGTCCAATGAGTCGGTAATGCCATCCAACCATCTCATCCTCTGCATTTTAGGAAGAGGGAGTTTTAGGGTACCAAAAAAACTGAGGAGTTGGAGTCTGGTCTGGAGGTTATTAAGATTGTCAAGATGTATAAACAACATGGTCTTACTGTACAGCACAGAGAACTATATCAAATATCTTCTGATAAACCACAATGGAAAATAACACTTAAGAAAGAATGTATGTATGTATAGATAGATAGATAGATAGATATAACAGAATCACTGTGCTATACAGCAGAAATTAATCCAAACACTGTAAACCAGTTATATACTTCAATAAAAATTTTTTTAATAAAGAAAATTTAAAAAGATTGTTTACATGTAGCTGTCAAGCGAGGGGCTTCCCCAGTGGCTCAGTGGTAAAGAATTCGCCGGCTAATATAGCAGACAAGGAGATGCGGGTTCGATCCCTGGCTTGGGAAGATCCCCTGGAGGAGGAAATGGCAACCCACTCCAATATTCTTGCCTGGGAAATCCCATGGACAGAGGAGACTGGTGGGCTACAGTCCATAGTCCATGGTGTTGTTCAGTGTTACACAACTGAGCAACTGAGCTCTCAAGGGATTCCTCACTGATGACTAGCAAAAGGATTAATGGTTTGATTAATCAAAAGATAAGCAAACAACTAAGGACCCAGAGCCCCCAGGGCTGACGACAAGGTTGTTTCCCAAGAGTTCATGTTTATGTCAGTAATTTGGAACTTTTAACACATTTTGCCATAAACAAAAATAGGAGAGATGGTGTGTTCTCTTGGAAATCTGAGAATTTTAAAATGTAATACTATTGTGAAAAATAATATAAAGTAGAAACACTAAACAAAGTAATCAGTGCTGTTGAAACCCTTAGGCAATCATTTCCTGACACAATGCAGTAACAGCTAAAAGAGGAGAAAGAAAATATCCACGATAATAACAAACGCCATCATAAAGCATTGAGCATTGCTTTGCTCTGTGTGAAGAAGCAGTGTTTCACATAGAAAACCCATTTGATTTTCACCACAGTACTGACAGGTATTATTATCCTCATTTTAAAAAGAAAAAAAAATGGAGGCTAAGAGACATTCACTGACTTGCCATAGACTACACAATTAGTAAATGGTGAGGGTTCAGCCCCAAACCGGAATTCTTAGCCACCACCCTTGGACCAAAAAGCAAAAGTTAAAAATGCAGTAACTCTATACACAGATTGATGCAATGTCTTAAAAACATTCTGCTGTCCATCTAAACAGAAGAATCTTAAAATATTGGTTTTTCTTTTAAACAGATATTTAATTTTTACAAACAGTTTGAAAGTGAAAGTGGAAATAAAGTCTCTCAGTTGTATCTGACTCTTCGTGACCCCATGGACTGCATGCAGCCTGCCAGGCTCCTCCATCCATGGCATTTTCCAGGCAAGCATACTACAGTGGGTTGCCATTTCCTTCTCCAGGGATCGAACCCAGATCTCCCACATTGTGGCAGACTGTTTAGGCAACCAGTTTAGAAACAAGTATATAATCATTGCCTACTTTTAAAAAGCTAATAAAAACTTGAGTTTAATATGCAGGATCAATGAAAATTTCACAAAACAAATGATTATTTGGCGCGTTCAGAAGTAGCACCTATGTGTCCTAGACAGATCCCTGATAAGATCATCTCACTTGTTAGTTCTAAATGATGCAGGATCTATGGTATTTTGGCTCAGGGAGTCTCCTTTGGATGAATAAGCATAGTATGGCATAGCTGACTAAATGGTAGACAAAAGCCTAATGCCATGAAATGATCAAAATATTGCATCTCCCTTTCCATGTAGTTCACTTGGAAAATGTTTCCTCAAAGTGATGACTATCTCAATTATTTGGATATTTCAATCTGTATTAGACACCCAAATTATTGTAAGTACCTAGAAATCAGTGGTTTGCAGCATTATTAACATTCTATGCTTCCTGTTTTGTGCCATGGAAAAGGGCTTAAGAGTTAGAGACTGTAGGAGACTGAAAAGTACACAGCGCAAGTAACAAAAAGGCTTCTAAGAGTCTTAAGAACAGTGAAGGAGCTGGGATTTGGAAGGAAGATAAAAATCAAAATCACCATCTGCCTCACTCTTCGCTTTGTCAGTCTGTCTCATGTCCTTCCTATCAAAAGCTATATTTAACAGAATTTTTCAGCATTTTGAAATGCAAGGCTAATTGTTCTGAAAACATTATCAAATATCAGTACTTCCGTGTTACAAAGGACTTTTTCTCAGTTTAAAATTATCAAAAAAGTATCGTGTTGACCAAAACTGAGAGAAAAAAATTCACAGTACCACAAAGCATCTCTAAACTTATAACCCTAGTAAACCTTATAAGCACGCTCTTAGGAAAGAAGAAAGCCAAAAACATGCAAATAGCCCTCATCACCTCTGTCACTTCTGACAAAGCAACAGTTTTATGAGAAAATTCTAGAAACAACCAAGTGACCTTCTAATCAAAGAAGTGGAATTCTTTGATGTCTCTACAAAGAATGCCTTTTCAGTTATTTAACACATACACACACAAAAGAGGCTGGGGTAAGAAGAAAAAATATCACCAATGTGAGACTAAATTCATTAAAGGAAAGTGGCATTTATAGGTACAATTCAGACGTTAGTTGCTGAACTCTTCAACACAGAGTAGAGAGGCAGGTAGACACGGGTTCAATCCTTGGTCAGGGAACCAAGATCCCACATGCCCTGCAGTGCTGCCAAAAAAAAAAAGGAGAAGAAGAAGAAGAAAGAAAGTTGTGATCAGTGTGTTCTCAGGAAAGAGGAGTCAGTCTGGACTTAAGGAGAAGGAACTGTTTGGTCAAAGCATTTCTTAATGAATAGTTTAGTGGTTTAGTTCCCAAAAGACGGGAATATTTTGAGCACTGACTACAGGCCAGTTTCAATTCCAAATGTTTTACATATAAGAATTTATTTATTCTCCTAACAACGCTATGACGTTGGCAGATGTAAAAAGCAAAGCACAGAGAAGTCAAGTAATGTACCCAAGTTCACACAGCTGGCGACCAGCAGGGCCAGTATTCAAATCTAGGCAGTATAACTCCAGAAAACAAACATGGAAAGCAGTCTTCCTCACACTAAACGATGAAACACTGAAAGCCTTCTGTAGAACATCACGAACCACATAAATACCAGGGCCACTGCTAACACATTCCATGCCTTTGTGTAAATTACAGGAAGAAAGAAGAAATTACACTCGTGGCAGGTAAGTTTCAAAAAAGCATCCCTTCTTCAGGTGAATACAGCTCACATTGATGCTTGGCTAGCAGTGTGTGGGCTGGATTGCATTCCCCCTCTTTCTCTGCATCAGCCTGAATAGCTCATGCTGTGGCCTCAAAACTCAGAGAACTTATTTCCTGAATGATAAGAATTTAATTACCTAGTCTTTGTGTCCTCAGTGTGAGTACACAGTTGGCACTTACCTGGATTCATTTAATAGCCTTCAGCAAAGTTGATATTTAATTACTTAGTCAAGAAATAAACAACTGGCTGCAGAGTGGTGTCTATATAACCATATTTAATATAGTATAAGAAAACTAAAATATTTATGCACATTGAAACTGATTTCTTGTCACATCAGAAATGGTAAAGGGACTTTACCAAAGAAAAAGAGCTGGAAAGAAAGCCAGCCAATCAGTTATAATAACCACCTTACATTGGTACAGCACTATAGTTTCCAATTCTCACACACATTCAGTTCTTAACAATAAGCCTTTGAGGCTCGCATTGTTTATCCTATTTTTCAGATTAGAAAATGGAGGCTCATAGAGATTCTCAAGGGCTTGCTCAGTGTAACACAATTAGCGATGGCAGAGCTCGGTCTAAAGTTTAGCTCTGTTTCTGTGTCCTGGGTGTTTTTCATTAGTCACGTGACTTCCTATAACATACAAAGGCCAAAGTTGTTTAAAAAAATTGCTCAAAGTGTTCAGAGCGGGGATCGGGATGGGGAATATATGTAAATCCATGGCTGATTCATGTCAATGTATGACAAAAACCAGTACAATAAAAAAAAAAGAAAAAATAAATCTCAAAAAAAAAATAGAATATTTCTTTATTGACTTTCTTGGAAAGGAGATATTGATAAAAAACCACCTTAAGCATATCACTGTGCAAAACCCCAGGACCATGTAATTTACAGGCAGACGTGAAGACTGTAGGACACCTCCACTAAACTACTGATTAGGAGATGCTTTGGCCAAACAGTTCTTCCTTCTTAAGTCCAGACTGACTCCTCTTTCCTGAGAACACACTGATCACAACTTTCTTTCTTTTTTTTGAGCAGTGCCACATGGCACGTGGGATCTTAGATCCCTGACTGGGGATTGAACCCGTGCCCTTGCATTGGGAATGCCGTCTTCACCACTGGACCACCAAGGAAGTCCCACAACTTTCTTGAAAACTGAAATAACACATGATATGAACCAAACGTACCAATGTGCACTGTCCTTTTGATCATGGAGAAGCAAAGTCTAGAATAAGATTATTCACATCTTGCTCCCAAATACGAAAAATGTAAGACTCCAAGCCTTCTTGGAAGCCCTTTGCTCTGTTTTCTCTTAGACAGTCAAAATATACAACCCCCAAAACAAATGGCAATAGCTGCTAAAATACAGGAGACCTTTACTGAAGCCTTAGGCTGTAGGATGATTTATGCTCTTGAAAAGGAAAGAAAAAAAAATCAAACTTTCATGAGTTGCCATAGAAACCTTTCTCCAGATGTGCTGCTTCTGAAATACTATAATGAGACTGCCTTCCAAGGCCTTTCAGAATATGTCTAAAACCATACAAATCATTTTATCACACTTTATATGTAAATTATTGCATTTTCCTAAAATGTCAGCCATCATCATGAGTCTTGTTTCATAGCCAAGTTCTTGTCTTTCTTTGTTATATGAAAGGAGTGGGGTTATCTTTTGTGTTCTGCAATTGTGGTGGACAAAATTTGTTCTTGTCTTACCTCAATATGATCTCCCATGAAAAAAGGAGGTAAACCCAGAAATTCCAGCTTTGTCTTTTCCAAATATGTGTGGTATAGTCTTCATTTTTAAAATTGGCACATAAAACTATAATCATTTAATTCACCTGCCTTGAATCCTTTTGGAAATTCAATGGAATATGTATAAATAAATAAACATACTCCTTTAGCAATACTGTTTTTGAAGTATCAAAAACCATCATATGATTCCACCATAATTTCCCTGACTATGATTTAAGGGTGAAATATCTCATTGCCATGATAGCAGCCCTCCTATGGATTACCAGCATGATTAAAAAAATGTTTTTTTACCAACATGGTTTTTAGAATCACGAACATCCTTAAGGTGGAATATAAAATCGCAGAGATATCATTCCCACTTCGGCTCACCCACTCTCTACACCCTAGTCTCTGAAAGAGCTGGGTGTTACAAATGCCCAGAAAAGGGTCAGAAGTCTGCTGTAGAATACTTTAAACACTTCTCACTTATTTATTTTTTTTTGGGGGGGGGAATCAAAACATTTTTTATTTTTATTTTTTTTCTCATTATAAATAGTACGTATTGAATGTATTTTTTTTTGTCATACATTGATATGAATCAGCCATAGATTTACACGTATTCCCCATCCCAATCCCCCCTCCCACCTCCCTCTCCACCCGATTCCTCTGGGTCTTCCCAGTGCACCAGGCCCGAGCACTTGTCTCATGCATCACCTCTTTAACAAGTGGTGCTGGGAAAACTGGTCAACCACTTGTAAAAGAATGAAACGAGAACACTTTCTAACACCATACACAAAAATAAACTCAAAATGGATTAAAGATCTAAATGTAAGACCAGAAACTATAAAACTCCTAGAGGAGAACATAGGCAAAATACTCTCCGACATAAATCACAGCAAGATCCTCTATGACCCACCTCCCAGAATATTGGAAATAAAAGCAAAACTAAACAAATGGGACCTAATGAAACTTAAAAGCTTTTGCACTACAAAGGAAACACTTCTCATTTAAACAGCTCCATTCACCAAAACTGAGATGATCAACTTGGAATTCCAGAACAGAATAAAATGTAGGCATTGTTAAGGAAAAGAAATCTGGATGAGATTAACAAGTAACTGGAAGAAATGAAGTTACAAGGCAGTCACTTGGGAGTCTAGTTTGGAGCCTGGCCCAGGAGTTTTACTTCGCCCCAGAAATACTCTTGTGAGCTAGACACCAAGGCAGTCAGTGGTGTGCAAGGACTAGAGTGAAGGGAAAACAGAATCTCGTTCAAGGACAAGGCATTCTGTAGAAAAGCTCCATGTCTAACAGGCCTAATAAGCTGTATGACCTTGGACATGAGTCCTCACCTGTCTAGCCCTCACTTTCCCCATCTATAGAATAAAATGATTAGATTAACCCCCTTTCCATTCTGTGATTAGACTACATGAGACAAGACAACAATTTTAAATAATCCAAGATTTCATGATATAGGTGGTGTCTTCACAACCCCAAAGCATTATCCCAAAGCCTGCCCTGTGGAGAATGAAATTTGAGTGACCTCCAGAGGTGTTGATAAAAAACATGAGATTTTTGTGCTCTGCTGGAACCAGGAAATGCATATTCAAACAAAGCTGGTTGAGGATAGGCATGCTAAGGTAATTAGAGGTAAAAGGTCCTGATGCTGTGATTTCCTCCAAAATGCATCACAAAATAAGAAGGATGGTGGATAAAGAGCAGGATGGATAGATAGACAATACAGAATAAGGCAAATACAGCAAAAATGTTAACCACAGAATTTAGTTGGTAGGTATATGAGTGTTGACTGTATAATTCCTTGAAAATTTTCACAATAAGAAAATTCTGGGGGAAAAAAACATTAAATCAAGTGGTCAAAAGGTACAAACTTCCAGTTAGAAACTAAGTCATTGTGATGTGATGTATCATATGGTGACTATAATTAATAATACTACACTTACATATGAAAATTGCTAAGAAAGTGGATCTTCAGAGTCCTCATCACAAGAAAAAAATTTGTACCTGTGTGGTGAAAGTGAAGTCGCTCAGTCATGTCTGATTCTTTGCAACCCCATGAACTGTAGCCCACCAGGCTCCTCCATCCATGGGATTTTCCAGGCAAGAATACTGGAGTGGGTTCCCATTTCCTTCTCCATACACATCCACACACATCACCTATGTGATGATGGATGTTAGCTAGACATATTGTGGTGATCATTTCATAGTATATACAAATATTGAAACTTTATGTGGTGTACCTGAAACTGATATGATGAATGGTACATGTCAATTATATCTTTATTTGCTAAAACTGGCTATAAAGCCAAAATTATGAGGATGATTATTTGAAGTATGAAATAGGTGGATATATATATATATATATACACACACACACATATATATGTACATCTTTAATTGCAAAATACTTCAGGTTCACTCAACTAAAGATGAGTGAAGCACTGTTTAAGTACAAACATTCAAATATTTGCTGACATTTTCTGTATCAACAATGACTGTTAGTAATATGTTACCAAGCTGCTGTAAAATAAACACACACGCACACACACACGCAAGTTAAACTGGTTTCCATCCAGATGGACTTTCAGAGTCTTTAATTAATGTACTGCATATCTCCATCAGGGCTCCCCTGGTGGCTCAGACAGTAAAGAATCTGCCTGCAATTCAGGAGACTCAGGTTCCATCCCTGGGTCAGGAAGATCCCCTGGAGAAGGGAATGGCTATCCATTCCCTTCTTCTTGCCTGGAGAATTCCAGGGACAGAGGAGCTTGCCGGGCTACAGCTCATGGGGTCGTAAAGAGTTGGACATAACTCAGTGACTAACACACATACCTGCATCAGCAGATACTATATATGCATGCTTGTGTGCATGCTCAGTCGCTCCAGTCGTGTCCAACTGTTTGTGACCTTATGGACTGTAGCCCGCCAGGCTCCTCTATCCATGGAATTCTCTAGGCAAGAATACTGGAGTGGGTTACCATGCCCTTCTTCAGGGGATCTTCCCCACCCAAGGATCAAACCCATGTCTCCTGCATCTCCTGCATTGCAGGCCAATTCTTTATCTACTGAGCTACCTGGGAAGCCCCAGGTGCTGTATGTACTATTTACATCATTTCTTAGTCTCTATAACCTATTGAGTGACTGGGGTTGAAAGTGACTTTCTCAAAGGCAGAAATGTCTTTTTACATATTTTGGGGAATACTATCCTAAAGTAACTGGTCCATTTGGTCAATGTGGCTACAACTGGTGGTAGATTGGTCACAGAAATCCCTCTCAGAAAGAGTCCTCCTTTCTTCCCCGCTACATGTAAAACATTCTCAACCACACCATTGTCCTTAAGCTGCACATAGTCAAGGAGTTGATTCTCAAGCATGATTTGCCTCTAGATGAGAACAACGCCCAACAAGAGAGGCACCAGAGCAGTGGGAAGAAGATGACTGTAATGTATTTGGAAAGGGAGCTTCCTGGAGAGGCTGAAAAGTATATTTAGTTCCACCAAGTGGAAAATAGTGAAACGAGAAGGAAAAAGTGTCCTACCAAGAATGAAAGGAGAAGTTTCCCTCTTCCTTTCTCTCAAGACATGTACTACAGTAGGAAGGCCCATGGGCTACCAGTTTAGAACCTCTACTCTAAACTACTATCTGGGCCTCAACTCATTAACAGTGACATGGCTTCAGCAAAGGACACCATTTTCTTGGGTTTTACTGATGCATTAGCTTCTCACATGGCTTCAAAGATGGCAGTCCTTCTAACTACAAAGCAGGGCTGTTCATCAAACCAGTAAGGAAATCCCTAGTTTTCAGCATATTTACAATGTAGGGATGACTGACAAACCTGAAACTGGTGAATGATCAATTCCTATCCATTTTCCCAGGTTTTTTTCTTTCTGACTCATAATGTGGGCCCAGTCATTTGCCCAAGAGCCCATGAAATGAAACCTGGAATTCATCTTTTAATTTTCCTGGTCCCTTCTCCCATCTTACCCTTAATGCCCTAAAGATCCAGCATGACTTCGTCCCTGCCAACTTTTCTATCCTTATCTTTCAGCTCCCCACCTGGCACCATATACTCCAGCAATATTGAAATCCTATCCCACCCACCCCCCTCCCCATGATTCTTTCCATATCCCACACGATTTAGTGTTTCCAGGCCTTTGTTATACTGGGAAGATTTCACTTAGTTTCATCTCCCCCCCCCAAAATTTGACTCAGACTCTAGACAATTTGCCCTAACCAGCCTCCCACCCCAAGATAGGTTAGGAGCCCAGAGTCGAGGTTTTCATAACAATGAGTATGTTACCCCCTTTTAGATCACCTACAGTAAGAATGAGGAGGCCATCTGGGGCTGAGGCAGAATTTGCATCTAAATCCCCAAGACTATTTTGAGGGTCCTATAATTCTAAACTTCTCAATCAAGTTATTTTTGGAAAGAGGATGTTCCTGTTATTTCATATCAACAGTTCAGAGATAGGTTGAAAACGCTCCATGTCTGTTCAAAACTCAGCCTGTGGTTTGATAAAAGGCTTTCAGAAAGCCAAAATGAGCTGGCAATGTCTGTGAAGACAAGGCCTCAAATGGAACATCTGAGAAAAGCAATCTGGCAGTATCTATCAAAACCTTTAAACTGTCCATATCTTTAAATCAGACATTGTTACTTGATGATTTAATTCCAAGAAATAATATCAAATGTGGAAAAATATTATTCCTAAAGATCTTTAGGTTGATGTCATTTATAATAACAACACTCATGCAAAATAATAATGTCCAATAATCTAGTATTAGTTAAGTAAGCTATGGTAAGCTTATTTGATATTAAATTGTGTTCATAAAGACTGTAGAAATGTAGAAAATGTTCATGTTTTAATATCAGGTGAAAAGATATAAAATTATGACTATAAATATCAATGTGTCACACACACACGCAGAAAAAACAAACAAATGCATGAAAAAAGACTGAAAGAAAACACACCCAAGTGTTAAGAGTGGTTGTCTTTGGATGGTAAGACTCAAAAATGAACTTGTGAAAATAATTCATCCAGGAATAGTAAGAAAAAATTATTGTGATGCCAAATGAGTGGTTTAGTTTATTGGGCTATTTCCAGGATTCACTGTGTAAATGATTGACTTTTTGTTATAAATTTATACATTTTAGAGACCTAAAATTAAGCACTTAGAGTCCCATAGTTGTGAAACTTCTCTGTAAATCATAGTCTGCCTTTATATTGACACCAACTCTCCCTATTTCAGAAGAAAATTGCATGCAAGTAAATTCATAGACGTGCTTACCCAAAGCTGTCAAATCTAATAAACTCAACTCCTTGATATTTTATGAAATTTACTCCAATTGCAACCTAATGATGAGACTGGGGGAAAAAAGCAAAAGATGTACATCATTTTTTCAAGGCTCAGGAGCTGTTTCCCTTAATTGTTTTTTGAACACCACCAATATATCTTTATTAGATTACCCTCTAAAATTTGGAACTTAGTAATATTGTTTATATTGTGCTTTCTAAACTAATGAATACAATGTAATTATCGTTCACCCATTAAAGGACTGAATTTGGCATCATGATCTGTATTCCAGGCTCACAGGCCAGCTAAAATTCCCCAATGCTCATAGAAAAATTGTAACTAAGAAAAATACTTCTTATATGTTAAATACAATATCTAAATATACACATAAATATACTCCTGTAAATATACACATTCTCTATATAAGCATATACTTAAATATACAGGTAAGTATTTTCTTTGGTTAGGGTTTTCATGTGAATGTTGGAACATTTTGCCCCAAGGATCTCTTTCAGTCCCAATCATCTGGAGAAAGCATTCAGGAGAAGCAGGCAGCTCGACTGGTCAAGTTCCCTCTGTCTCATTCCAATTTCCTGGATTAATACAGTCAACTTCTCCTCCCAGAAGGCAACAAAACATACCAACTTTCTAGGTGCATCCATACAATGTGGTATCCAGAAAACCACTGAAGGTGACATTTAAAAACCTTAGGTATAGAAAACAGATTTGTGGTTCCCAGGTTGGGAGGCGGGGATAGGCAAGGGAAGGAATGGGAGTTTGGTATTAGCAGAGGCAAGCTATTATATACAGGACAGATAAACAGTAAGGTCCTACGATATAGCACAGGGAACTATATTCAACATTCTGTGACAAACCATAAAGGAAAAGTACACACACACACACACACACACACACACACACACACACACACCCCTATGTGGGGCTTCCCAGGTGGCTAGGTGGTAAGGAATCTGCCTGCAATGCAGGAGATGTGAGTTCTATTCCTGTGTTGGGAAGATCCCCTGGAGAAGAGAATGGCAACTCACTCCAGTATTCTTGCCTGGAGAATTCTATGGACAGAGGGGCCTTGTGGGCCCCAGTTCATGGGGTTGCAAACAGTCGGACGTGACTGAGCAACTAAACAACCACAATATAACACATATATGTATATAAACTGAGTCACTTCGCTGTACAGAGGAAATTAACACAACATTGTAAGTCAACTATTCTTCAATAAAATTTTAAAAAATCTTATGAAGATGATCCTCAGAAGGTTACACATAGATTTACCATACAACCGAGCAATTCCACTTCTAGACATCTAACCACCACCCCAAAAAATGAAAGCATAAGGCCACACATGCATGAACGTTCATAGCAGCACTATCACTATCCACGACCACTCCAAAGTGGAAACAAACAAAATGCCCATCAACTAATGAACAGATAAACAAAATGTGGTATATCCATACAATGAAATATTAGTCAGTCATAAAAAGGAATCAAGTACTCATACATGCTACAAAGTAGATGAACCTTGAAAACCTTATGCTGAAAAAAGCCAGACACAAAAGCCATTTATGGTATGATTGCATCTGTATGCAATGTCCAGAACAAGCAAGTATCTAGAGACAGAAAGTAGATTACTGGGAGGGCAGGAAAGGTATAAAACAAGGTGCTATAGAAAGGAAGAAGCGGGGGTGCAGGGTAGTGTGCAGAAAGTTGTCAGATAAGGAGACTCCCAAAAAAGTAAGTTTCAAAATAAACTCTGAAAGACAATCAAGTTGCCAAAGGGATAGGTAGGAAGGAGAAGAGATAGGAAGAGATCCACATGAAGAGCAAGTGCAATGGCCAAAGACTGTGGTAGACTGAGAACTTGAAAGTGGACTAATGTGGCTAGAGAGTGAACCAAAGAGGTCATGGGAGATCAGGCTTCCACTGTTAGGCAGGGCTCAGGATTGCAGCATGTCTGGGCCAGAGTCATCATTTTGGACTTGATCTTGGGTGTAATAGAAGGCCACTGAAGGGTTTGAAGCACATGGGTAACCTCATGAAATTTATATTTTAGAAAGATTATCCTTCCAGGGGAAAAGTCTGGAAAGATACATGCCAGACTGTCAAGACAAGTCACTTCTGAAGGACTGAGATGGGGTAAAGTCTAACGGGTAGTTAGCTTTGTCTCTGAACAACTTCATTTATATCACTTCTGACAATAAATATTTTTTTTTGTCGCTTAGAAACATCAAATTGTGCTTTCCCACTAAAAACAAATTATTCTTCTTCCTTCAGTGTAAGAATGGACTGGATGGCTGAATCTTGAGGGTATTATGCTAAGTGAAATAAACCAGACACAAAAGGACAAATGTTGCATGATTTCAGTTACATGAAGTCCCAGAGTAGTCGAATGCATAGAGGCAGGACGTAATATGGACCTTACCAGGGGCTGAAAGGAGTGAGGAATGGGGAGTTAGTGTTAAACGGGGACAGTTTCAATTTAGGGTGGTGATAAAATTCTGGAGACGGATGGTGGTGATGGTTGTACAATGTGGATATACATAACACTACTGAATTGTACAATTAAAAATGGTTAAAATGGTATTTTTTACATTATATATATATATGTAAACAAAGAAAAAGAATGGCCTGGAGAAGGGCTGGACCAAATGACAGACATAAATGATCAGACTCAGAACTAGAGCGGTCCACGTGCAGAACCCCAGATTCACAGGGACACAGAGGCGGTGAGATGGACAGATACAAGTTATATTTTGAAACTGCAACTAACAGGGCTTTAGGAAGAAGAAAAGGAGAAAAGAAGAAAATGCCTAATATCCCAAAGCAGACTGTGAAACAAGGAGTTGGATGCCACTAGTTAATTTGTAAGGAGACCTCAAGAAGCCCAGGTAGGGCTCAGGGGAGGTGAGGCAAAGAAGGGAAGGGAGGTAGTAAAAGTGTAGTATCCAGCAGACTGTCGTTGTGGGCAACTGATGATTGATTATGCTTGGGACCTGTGAAGACTGTGTGGAACATGCCTCGGTGATTCCAACTAAGTGGTGAGCCATCGTGTCAGTCTTAGGGAGATGGCTGCTCCTGGGGGCATTAACCCCACCCCACTGCTGTCCTGTCCTGAATGGAAGCCCCTTATGGTTTCCAGTGGTCAGAGAAAGCCCTCAGGCAAAGACTTGCAGCACTCAGAAGCCGTAGTTCCCCATATAGGGGAGTGCAGGGGGGACAGTGGGACCCCTCCAATGTCTGCTACCAATGTCAAGGGTCTTGGCTGGAAAACTGGTCTGAAGGTGATTCTGTTTCCCAAAACAGGGGACACTGGAGGTGAAGGGTGTCAATGCTGCCACAGGAAATGGAAGGAGCAGCTAGAGAAGGAGGAGGGAAGCAGGAAACAGTGGGATTGTGGGAGTGATGAGAAGAAGTGCTGTTTTAAAATGCTTGGTTACTACATAGCATAAGAAGCTGAAAAATCTTTTTCCAGACAGTGGGAACTCTTTTGGAAAACAGTTAAATAAAAGGTTATAGTTAAATAAACTACACAGTATTAGTTAAATATATAAAATAAACACCCTTATCCTGTGCTGTACCACAAGACTCAGATGTCAAACATGAAGGAAACACTATTCAACCAGACAACCCACAGTGAGTGAAATAAAAGCTTCCAATGCGGTTCCACACTCCACCTCTTTCTGACCTTCCACTATATGTAAAATCATACAAATCAATATATTGCACATACCACCTTATAGGAAGGATGTATTTGGGGAGGAAAAAAATCCTAAAATTGCTTTTATTTATATGTTCTTATATGTACAGAAGGTCCTTATATTAGTTTGTAATCAAGGTCCTTTAGCAATGTCAGGCAGATATTTTTGTTACTATATTTTGCACATGTGCTTTGTTCTTCACATCTCGTTCCAACGGTTTCACAAGATGGAATAAGCTCTCACTTTACCAACTACTTGTAATTTGAAAAATGCAGACATCATTTTTCATTGTCATTGAGGTCTTCATCCACTGTATTTAAAAAACACTGAAAAATAATGCTAAGAGTTTATATATAGAATGCATGATTTGAATACTGATTTAAATTCTAATTGCTAATACTATTTAAAATCCTTATTTTTCTAAGAAAATTAAAATCCCTAACACACAAACATTGATTGGAAATTATAATTCACTAATGCTTAGAATTTTAAAGATTGGTTTTAAACTTGCTCTCGCATAATCTTAAAACCTGTAAATTTACCTAACAGAAAGGAAGCCAGATTTAAAAGATACCTGTTTACTGAAATATACCTTTTAAAAGAATGCAGTAGGAGAAGAAAATGCCTTCTTATTTCCATCGCTTCTAGTCTATGGCCATACCACCCTGAATGTGCCCGATCTCGTCTCATTTCCATCGCTTCTCATACTATTCTGTTCACAAACTAAAACTCAGAAATAAAGCAAGCGTAAACCCAAAAGATTTTTCTTTTGCAAATAAAATATGTTTGCCTCCCTTATCTTACAGTCAGCTCAATCTTTTTGTACTTTTCCCCATTTCTCAGACCTGTCCACTGGAAGTGCAATATTGTGGGCCAGCAGACTGATTTATCTACAGAAAACTCATTTCCCTTTGGACATATTCTTCATGAAATCAGAGAGAAAGGACCAAGGGGAGAAAAGCAGACAACAGACAGTGTATTTTGGATGTTCTGCCTTTTATCAACTAGGGTGGACCATGTGATTTCCTTTCAAATTGTGACTGTTTCTGCATGCAACCCAATTTCTAATGACAGAAAAGATATTTGTGATGTTCTCCTTACCCCTCCTGAGGCCAGAAATATCACACTATCTATGAGTAAGACTAAAAAGCTAGCATAATACTTGGAAACTCAACCCCAAGTTATCTTAGTACCTATTCTGACTTGGTCCAAGGGTGATCTCTTGAAAGGTACCCAGAAGCTTCTTTCATCGAAAAAAAGGACATTTTGGCTCATGCAATAACAATAAATAGGCACAAGAAATGTAACTTAACATCTTTCCTTGTGTGTGGACCTGTGTTAAACTGGAACTGTTTCTTGACTGTTTGTTCCTAGCACCTGGCACATAGAAGGCTCTCACTTCAATTCAGTTCAGTCGCCCAGTCGTGTCCAACTCTGTGACCCCATGGACTGCAGCACACCAGGCTTCCCTGTCCATCACCAACTCCCAGAGCTTACTCAAACTCATGTCCATCAAGTTGGTGATGCCATCCAACCATCTCATCCTCTGTCCATTCTCCTCTTGCCTTCAATCTTTCCCGGCATCAGGGTCTTTTCCAATGAGTTAGGTCTTCACATCAGGAGTCCAAAATATTGGAGTTTCAGCGTCAGCATCAGTCATTCCAATGAATATTCAAGACTGATTTTCTTTAGGATTAACTGATTGGATCTCCTTGCAGTCCAAGGGACTCTCAAGAGTCTTCTCCAACACAACAGTTCAAAAGCATCAGTTCTTCAGCACTCAGTTTTCTTTATAGTCTAACTCTCACATCATACATGACTACTGGAAAAGCCATAGCTTTGACAAGATGGGCCTTTGTTGGCGAAGTAATGTCTCTGCTTTTTAATATGCTGTCTAGGTTGGTCTTAACTTTTCTTCCAAGGAGTAAGCATCTTTTAATTTCCTGGCTACAATCACCATCTGCGGTGACTTTGGAGACAAAAAATAAATAAATAAACTCTCCCACTCTTTCCATTGTTTCCCCATGTATTTGCCATGAAGTGATTGGACCAGATGCCATGATCTTTGTTTTCTGAATGTGGAGTTTTAAGCCAACTTTTTCACTCTCCTCTTTCACTTTTATCAAAAAATAGAGTAGCCATCATAGTAAACAAAAGAGTCTGAGATGCAGTACTTGGATGCAATCTCAAAAATGACAGAATGATCTCTGTTCATTTCCAAGGCAAACCATTCAATATCACAGTAATCCAAGTCTGTGCCCTGGTCAGCAATGCTGAAGAGGCTGAAGATGAATGGTTCTATAAACATCTACAAGATCTTATAGAACTAATACCCAAAAAAGATGTCCTTTTCATTATAAGGGACTGGAATGCAAAAGTAGGAAGTCAAGAGATAGCTGGAGTAACAGGCAAATTTGGCCTTGGAGTACAAAATGAAGCAGGTCAAAGCCTAACAGAGTTTTGCCAAGAGAATGCACTGGTCATAGCAAACACCCTCTTCCAACAACACAAAAGAAGACTCTACACATGGACATCACCAGATGGTCAATACTGAAATCAGATTCATTATATTCTTTGTAGCCAAAGATGGAAAAGCTCTATGCAGTCAGTAAAAACAAGACTGGGAGCTGACTGTGGCTCAGATCATAAACTCCTTATGACAAATTCAGACTTAAATTGAAGAAAGTAGGGAAAACCACTAGGCCATTCAGGTATGACCTAAATCAAATCCCTTACTATGATACAGTGGAAGTGACAAATAGATTCAAGGGATTAGATCTCATAGAGTGCCTGAAGAACTATGGACGGAGGTTCATGACATTGTACAGGAGGCAGTGATCAAGACTATCCCTAAGAAAAAGAAATGCAAAAGGCAAAATGATTGTCTGAGGATGCCTTACAAATAGCTGAGAAAAGAAGAGAAGCAAAAGGCAAAGGAGAAAAGGAAAGATAAACGCATTTGAATGCAGAGTTCCAAAGAATAGCAAGGAGAGATCTTCCTCAGCAATCAATGCAAAGAAATAGAGGAAAACAATAAAATGGGAAAGACTAGAGATATCTTCAAGAAAATTAGAGATACCAAAGGAACATTTCATGCAAAAATGGGCACAATAAAGGACAGAAGCAGAAGATATTAAGAAGAGGTGGCAAGAATACACAGAAGAACTGTACAAAAAAGATCTTCATGATCCAGATAACCACAAAGGTGTGATCACTCACCTAGAGCCAGACATCCTGGAATGTGAAGTCAAGTGGGCCTTAGGAAGCATCATGATGAACAAAGCTAGTGGAGGTGATGGAATACCAGTTGAGCTATTTCAAATCCTAAAAGATGATGCAGTGAAAGTGCTGCGCTCAATATGCCAGCAAATTTGGAAAACTCAGCAGTGGCCACAGGACTGGAAAAGGTCCGTTTTCATTCCAATCCCAAAGAAAGGAAATGCCAAAGAATGCTCAAACTACCGCACAATTGTAATCATCTCACACCCTAGCAAAGTAAGGCTCAAATTTCTCCAAGCCAGGCTTCAACAGTACATGAACGGTGAACTTGCAGATGTTCAAGCTGGATTTAGAAAAAGCAGAGGAACCAGAGATCAAACTGCCAGCATCCAGTGGATTATTGAAAAAGCAAGAGAGTTTCAGAAAAACATCTACTTCTGCTTTATTGACTCTGCCAAAGCCTTTGACCGTGTGGATCACAACAAACTGTGGAAAATTCTTCAAGAGATGGGAATACCAGACCACCTTACTTGCCTCCTGAGAAGTTTGTATGAAGGTCAAGAAGCAACAGTTAGAACTGGACATGGAACAACAGACTAGTTCCAAATCAGGAAAGGAGTACGTCAAGACTGTACATTGTCACCCTGCTTATTCAACTTATATGCAGACTATATCATGAGAAATGCTGGGCTGGAGGAAGCACAAGCTGGAATCAAGATTGCTGGGAGAAATATCAATAACCTCAGATATGCAGATGACACCACCCTTATGGCAGAAAGTGAAGAGGAACTAAAAAGCCTCTTGATGAAAGTGAAAGAAGAGAGTGAAAAAGGCTCTCACTTAATGTTTTCCCAATCGAAGACTAGCAGCAGATGGATGGAGACAGATTGGCATGTTGCCAGCCAAGATTTTTTTGATAGATTGTAAACAAAAGAGGCTGAATCACAGGATTAAAAACTAGACCACAATTTCCTTTTACAGACATTTCCATAAGTCACGGGCTTCATCTTTTTCAATCAGAGAACAGAATCCTCCAATTGTCAATGTCAATGTCATTATAATATTAATAGTCTAGCTCTAAAATGTTTGATCTGGTGGGGCGTGGGAAGAATGGACTTTCTCTTTTTCTCTCCTCTGTTTTGCCATGGAATGGGACAATGTGTTGCTCCTACTGGACTTTACATAATGCTGAATTATATATAGTCCTTGCCTTTTTCTATGCTTTTCCAATCATCTTCAAGATTCTTGCGTTTCTCAGTCCAGCAGAGGGGCCTTCCAGACATCCCTAAGCTTAGACTAAATGACTAGTTGTCTCCTCTGCCCAACTGTAAAATATCAGATTAATTACTTTTTTTACAGCATTCATTTTTCTGGCCTTTAAACCATTTGTTGAATCACACAGAGAATCCCATCTCTGGATATGCTGATTCAAAATGTTGCAGCTCATATAAATGCTATTAATGGTCATTTCCGAGAAGTACAATCAAAAGGTTGTCTGCCAAAACACTATAGCACTCTCCCTTGCAATCATGATCTTCTATCTTTCTAGTTCACTTGTTCAAATCCATCGAATATGAATGCCCTTTAACCCAAGATCGTCAGTCTATTAACCTTTCCACTTAAATCCTATCAATGTTTCCCTCACAGTGTCACTTTCTCTCTTGTTCATCTGGGATTCCATCATCCATTTCTGTAATCACTTTCAGTATCTCTGATTCCTTGTGAGAAATCCTACAGGAAGCTGCATAAAATGATTGTAGATTAGGGGAAGAATAGAGGTAGATGCCAATGTAGATTTAAATGTCAAGCACATAACATTCTATTTGATGAAAGAATATTTGAATTAGCTAACTATCTCTCTAATAAATCCTATCACCAAATCTTCCTTTGGGTCCTCTGAGGCCCCGAGGTGAAGCTGCCATATTCCTCTCTTCTGTATCACCTGAACCAGATGAATTTATCTTTCTCAGAGCCCACCACCGCTCAGAGAATTCACCTGTATGTAGCTGAATGTGCCTCCCTCTGCTTGGTGTATGCTTCGAAGAAAGAAACATGGATTATCCATCTGTATATTCCCATGTCTAGCCCCATGCTTGGTAAATAGGGCCCTCGATAAGGGTTTATTGGGTGAATGGATGAATCACTGAATGAACAAACTTGACTTTTTTTCCTCCCCTGCAGAAACAACAAAATAAAACATGTTTGATGAAATGAGGATAATTCATCTGAGCGTATGCGTTTATGGGTGCTTATCATCACTACTTAACAAGGGCTATTTCATTTTAACTGGCATAGCATAAAAGGGCTATTCTGAAACGGCCAACTGTATCTTACAGGACTCCTAAACAAACCAAAATCTATCACAGGATTTGAATGCAAACTGGAGAGGAAATTAAAATGTAAAACATGAAACAGCTGTTTGATCAGCTTTTACAACAGACTGTGGACATAGGCAATATTCATGTCTTATATAGATGGGCAAAAATAATCATAGAAAATGGTTTGCCACAGGACTATTCTTTGTTCTTTTCTGCACTGAAACACACAGAATGATCTAATTAATTATATCAAACTTGTAGAAGCACAGGATAACGGTATTCAAAAAATTTTAAAGCACTGTATAATATATAAATACCTAGTAAATAGTGGTAGGCATAAAGCATTAATTGCAAAAGTGGTTTGCCTGCATGTTATAGAGAGCAAAAAGAGCAAGAATTATATGCCACCACTGAAATTTTACAAAACTAAAGAACGTTTACAAAAACAGTACCTACAACTTCATTAAATTACAACTCTGAACAGGGGAAGATCCCTGATTTTCTTTGTGTTGTGTCAAAAACAGAAAAATACTGGCTTCCTAGAGAAGTAACTAAGAAGCCCATTATTAAAATTCCACCTTAAACTGACAAAACTTTCTTGGAGTAACAATTTTTTAATCATTAAGAAAAGGTTTAAAATGATTCCCAACACTTATGTCTAGGAATTTCCTAAAGAAGAAATCAGAATTATGCACAAAGGTTTAGGTATAGGATATTCACAATAGCTTTGTTTAAAATAGAAATTTGGAAACAACACAAATGTTCAGCAATAGAAGACTGGTAAATAAATACAATCAGATGAAATAATATAAAGTTATCAATATTGTATAGAAGAGCATTTAAGACATGGTTAAACATCAATAATATGTTGTTATTTATGTTAAAAGGACTACCAGTGAGTATGGTAAATCCAGTAGATGGTTTGCAAACAGAAAATACAGGTGACAATTGTAACAGTGGCTTTTTTGTAGGAATCAATTATAGACTATTTTCATTTTCTTTCTGCTCCTTTCTTTAATTTACACATTTTCACAATAAGTATGTATTATTCCTCAATTCACCCTATTAAAAAACATTCCTACCTCTCCAAAAAAAACTCCTTAAGCTGTAAATAACCAAGAAGGAATGTGATTTCATCTTTCATTTACATCAGTGGCCTGTTTTCCTAAAAATTTTTGAGGGAACTTTGGTCATTAATTTGATTATTAACTCTTTACCTGAAGTTATCTGAAAGGGGGCTGTGTTGGATAATAAAATTTTTCCAAAGAATTTGTTGCTTTAATGTAAAAAACTGGAGAATAACCCAAAAAAGTGAGATAGAATTAAACATGATTATAAAGACACAATTTAAGACAGAAACACAACTGGGATCACAGGAATAAAAAAAAAATACAAAAGATGAGGTCAGGATTCTGAATTCACTATAAATGAATCATTGGAAATGTCTGCAAGATAAATAACAAAGGGGGGTATTATTTAGGTTGGAAGGAGAGCAAATAAAACTAAGGACCTAGAAGGACACTTTCAGCATTGTGCAATTCTGACAAATGTGTTTTCTTTTAAGTTTATAACAAGGTTTTAAGACTGCTTGAGGTACAAGGTGCAAATGGATGCTTCTCAAAATGAATGAACATACAAATCATTATATATATTAAAAGCAGTATGTACATGTCAATCCCAAACTCCCTAACCATCCTTTTCCTCCAAACTTTCCCGGTGTGTGTTTAGTCGCTCAGTTGTGTCCAACTCTTTGTGGCCCCACGGACTACAGCCCACCAGACTCCTCTGTCTATGGAATATCACTGGAGTGAGTTGCCATTCCCTACTCCAGGGAATCTCCCCAAACCAGGGATCAAACCTGTTTCTCTTGCATCTCCTGCATTAGCAGGTGGATTCTTCACCACTAGCGCCACTAGTTTCCTTTTCTAAGTTTGGGAGTCTGCTTCCACTTTATAAATATGTTCATTTGCATCATTTTTTTAGATTAAGTATTGATGCTGATGATGAGTCTAGAGTGAAAAATGACCCAGGTAAGAGATGACTAACATAAGATCAAGAATGTAAACTTCTGACTTAAAATGGAAATTAACCAGAATATGACATTTAAGATGCCATTAAACAGAGACTCTGGTAACATAACTAACATTTGAAAGGTCAAACTTTGACCCTACTTTCTGATTTTGCCCTCTCTCTCACAAAACAATAGGTTTCAATGAAAACTCTTACATTACAAATAGGATGAACTATTCACTTTGTGTTTGAGATTGCTCAAGATGTGTGTTTGTCATTTAGTAAGCTGGGTCACAACCCTTAGGGAGAAAATCTCTTTGGTCTTATTTTTTCGAAAAAGGAAAATTTTAAATACAATCAAGTCCTTCCATTTCAACTGTAAAACTTCAGGGGGAAAATACTAATTACTTTTTGTGATACCTCTTTTCTAGGTGTTTTCTCAGTAAAACAGAACTTGTCCCCATTCTTGCCTCCCTTCACTTTCTCTTGCAATCTGCTTTGAGCTTCAGGGTAACTCTATTATAATCAGCTAATCACCTTTCAACCTATTCCTGAATTACTACCTATCTCTTTGTTTCTTTGGCTCTAGGGTTGCCCACTTTCACAACTGCCCATCTTATCTTTTTAGCAAAAACTGTCAATGCTTCTTTAGTTCCAATCACTGAAAAACATAGCAAACTCACTTTGCTTTTCAACATTTCATTGCTTGATCCTGCCCTCCTCCTTCCAAATTTATCACCCATATCTCCCTAGCCTACTATCCTAGACTTATTACACTTTCTACCTTCCTATAAATAGAAATATCACCTGCAAACTGGAGTCTATGGCCTTATGAGCTTAAAGCGTCTGCCTCCAATGCGGGAGACCTGGGTTCGATCCCTGGGTCGGGAAGATCCCCTGGAGAAGGAAATGGTAACCCTTCTCCAATTCCTGGGGTCTTCTGTGATTTACTTGGGTCCCACAGTACAGAACTCAATTATTTATTATTTCTAGTCATTTCTTATTGCCTGTATGTGCTGGTCTTGTGTCTCCAATTGCATTTTAAGTTTTCTGAGAGTAAGAACTTGGTCTTACAGAAGACTTTCTGTATCCCCCTTAAGTAAACTGACAGATGATGACTTGAGATCATGGCTTACTGATCTTCGTTTTCTGTAGTACCTTTGTTTACTGAGTTAACCGAAGAGACTGAACATGGATGCATTTTGTAAACTTGAAAGTAAAAACAGTGCATTCGAAATGTTAGTCATTTTTATCTTCCACATAGCAACATTTGGTCAGGTTCTTGTTCCAACTGCCCTTTCTCCTAAAACTGAGGGTTCATCCTCCAGAATAGGGACTTTATTCACTGGAAAACCAGGTGCTGTCACTAATAGATAAAACTAAAGATGCTTCCATCTTCAGTCACCAATGACTCTATTAGAGCAAAAAATTTTTTCTCTGCACCACATGGCAGGCAGGATTTCTGTTCCCCTACCAGGGATTGGAACCATGCCCCGCTGAAGTGAAAGCACAGAGTCCTAACCACTGGGCTACCAGGGAATTTCTTAGAAGATGTTTTTAGTAGAAGAAATTTATGGGATTTGGATGGTTAAAGTCAAGAAAAAATTTTATACCATTATCAAGGGAATTACTGACTTCTAGTCAGTGAAAGTCACTCAATCGTGTCCGACTCTTTGTGACCCCATGAAGAGTCCATGGAATTCTCCAAGCCAGAATACTGGAGCGGGTAGCCATTCCCTTCTCCAGGGGATCTTCCCAACCCAGGGGTCGAACCCAGGTCTCCCGCACTGCAGGCGGGTTCTTTACCAGCTAAGCTACTGAAGACATCCCTAAAAAGCTAAGCCCAAGGAGCTTGGGGTCCTTGCAAAATGATAATGCTGTGCTTTTCACATGAGGAAATTTCCAAAGTATTCTGTTATGGGGACAAAAACTCTCATCCTGGATATGGCCTCTACATTTGGCTCTGTTTTGGGGACCTAGAAGTGTATTCAATCTTGTACATTTCCAAGATTCCCTCAGTTAAGCCCTGCCTGCTGACTTGTAAAAATAGCAGAGTTAACACTGATTGAGCATCCCAGAAGTTAGCCCCAGGAACATCACTCCACTTAATAAGTGATTATATGGGGGCTGAGGAAATAGGTAACTAACCGAAGCTATACAGTTAGGGACACAGGTAGGATCTGAACCCAAGTGTTAGGCTCCTAGGGTTCTTGCATTTAACTTCTGTGTTATCCTGCTTCCTCCAAGAGGTAAAAGGTTAGTCCCATCCTTCCAACAGCTCTCTGGTTATAAGGCTTATCTTCTCTGAGCCCAAAGCCTGAGAAGACCCACAATTTTGATCAACGGATTCTATCAATTTAATTCAATTTCTGAGGGCTAAGGTGAGCTGGGTTCTTTGCTAAACACCAGAGATAGGGAGATACATTGTACAAAGTCTTTGATTTTGAGCAGCCTATGATCAGGTGAAGGTTCACGGATGGTTAAACAAGTAATTTAAACATGGTAAGTGAGATCCAGTAATAGACACACACATGGAACACTGCTAAGACTATATGTATAATGGCCATCAAATCCAAAGATGAAACTACAGTTAGTGTGAGTTCCAATTCAGAGTGACATGCTACTGTACACATTTCATTTGTCCCAGGTGTCCCAGGTGACATTATACTATATGACCTTGCCACCTGTAATAATTCAATATTACCTAATTTTAAATGTTATTTAAAATGCAGAAGTTCTAATTCGGTGTACATCAGTTAAGGGCATGTGTATATAGACTTTGAATCTTGACAAGAATAAAGAAATGTACAAATATTTGAATTCAGTGATAGCAACATTTGTTGTCATTACTGATAACTGGAGAAATGCTTGATACTGGAACATTTTATTGACTTTATTGTGTCACTAGAACATGAAAATGCCACTGAAGCTCAAAATGTTAAGAGAAATAAGTTAGAAACTAAATTATCTCATCAAGTTCACAGGATAAATTTGAGTCAGAGCCCATCTGTATATTTATTGACAAAAATGTAGAAATCAACAAAGCAGCTGATTTTTTCTTTTTTCTTTTTCTTTTGCCCTATTGGTTGCATTTAAAAGCAGATTTTTTTTTTCCAGTGATAATCCAGTAATCTGTATATTCTTCCTTTCTTTATCTTTTAACCACTTTAAAGTTGAAGTATATTTAATCTTCAATGCTGTGTTAGTTTTAGGTGTACATCAAAGTGATTCAGATATGTATGTGTATATATATATATATATATATGCATGTTCTTTTTCAGATTCTTTTCCATTATAGGTTATTACAAGATATTGAATATGGCTCCCTGTGCTATACAGTAGGTCTTTATTGTTCATTTATTTTATATATAGTAGTGTGTATCTGTTAATACCAAACAACTAATTTATCTCTCCCCCATCACTATCCCCTTTGGTAACCATAAATTTACTTTCTATGTCTGTGAGTCTATTTCTGTTTTATAAATAAGTTCACTTGTATCATTTTTTATATTCCACATATAAGTGATATCACATAAATTTTTCTTTCTCTGTCTGACTTACTTCACTTAGTATGATAATACTTAGGTCCATCCAGGTTGTTGCAAATGGCATTTTCATTCTTTTTTTATGGCTGAATACACATGTGTGTCTCAGTCGCTTCACTTGTGTCCAACTCTTTGTGACCCTATGGACTGTAGTCTTCCAGGTGCCTCTGTCCATGGGATTCTCCAGGCAAGAATACTGGAGTGGGTAGTCATGGCCTTTTCGAAGGGATCTTCATGACCCAGGGATTGAACCCATGTCTCTTACATCTCCTGAATTGGCAGGTGGATTCTTTACCCACTGAGCCATCAAGGGAGCCCATATATATATATATGTATACACACACACACACACACACACACACACACACACACACCACATCTTAAATCCATTCATCTGTTGATGGACATTTAGGTTACTTCCATGTCTTGGCTATTGTAAATAGTGCTGTGCACACTGGTGTGCATTTATCTTTTTGAATTAGAGTTTTTTCTGGGTATAGGAGTGGGATTTCAGGATGATATGGCAACTCAATTTTTAGCTTTTTAAGGAACCTCCATTCTATTCTCCATAGTGGCTGCACCAATTTACATTCCCACCAACAGTGTAGGAGGGTTCCTTTTTCTCCATACCCTCTCCAGCATTTATTATTTGTAGACTTTTTAATGATGGGCATTCTGGCTGGTGTAAGATCAACTACTCATTGTGGTTTTGATTTGCATTCCTCTGCTGCTGCTGCCAAGTCGCTTCAGTCGTGTCCGACTCTGTGCGACCCCAGAGACGGCAGCCCACCAGGCTCCCCCATCCCTGGGATTCTCCAGGCAAGAACACTGGAGTGGGTTGCCATTTCCTTCTCCAATGCATGAAAGTGAAAAGTGAAAGTGAAGTCGCCAAGTCGTGTCCAACTCTTAGCGACCCCATGGACTGCAGCCCACCAGGCTCCTCCGTCCATGGGATTTTCCAGGCAAGAATACTGGACTGGGTTGCCATTGCCTTCTCTGTTGCATTCCTCTAACAATTAGCATATTCAGCATCTTTTCATGTGCATATTGGTCACCTATCTTTGGAGAAATGTCTATCTAGCACTTCTGCCCATTTTTTGACTGAGACATTTTTTTATATTAAGGTGTATGAGCTGTAAAACAACTGATTTTTCAAACTGATGACATACATATCACTCACATTACTCAATATATATGTCTTTTCCACTGTTCCAATGTGAACAGATTATATCAAAATAAATCCTAAGTTATTGCTACAGACTGGAAGGAACTGTTCCTGTAGTGCCATTATCACTGGGAACAGAAGAAATCAGCAGTGGTAGAGTACAGAGGTTAAGAGAATGGCATTCATTGTGGTTTCACCACTCACTAGCTGTGTCACCTTAAGCAAAATCGGTAACCTTTCGATGCCTTAGTTTTCTCATCTGGAGAGTAGGGATAATAAAGGTATCTACTTCATAAAGTGGTCTAGAGGGTTAAAGGAGAAAATGCATGTAAAATGCTTGGAATGGGGCTTAGGATCTGGCAAGCATACAGTAGACCTTGCTATTATTGCTAATCAGGCCAACAAAATGGCCTCTAACCACTAGTGGATGTGAAGTGTCAGTGTGCCGGCCAACTCCACTGTCAAACTTTGGCTGGAGGAGGTGGCTAGTGGCTTAGTGGCTGTGCATGTACATGTGCCAACACACACACACACACACACACACACACACACTCATGGAATATTGTCTTATAACAGGGCTGCTGTTTCACAGCCCTACTTTCTTGTATATGATTTACCAACACAGATGATGTAAGAAATGTAGCAGCTAAACTGAAAGAAAAATCTGAAATTCTAATTATTTTTTGTATATAGTTAAGAGATAAATATGTCAGAGATTCTAAACACAGAACAGATTTCTACACTAAGATTTTGAATTCATTTGGTGCCCGGCAGATGCTAATATTAAGATCACCTCACTGTTACTCAATTTAACATATAGACAGCACTCAAAATGCTGACTCTTCTATTATTTATTAAATAATTAATATTATTCAAGAGAGAAATAATAGTCCCATTTATTATTTCTTATAATTAAGAAGGGTGTCAAGTGGCTGAAATGAAGACCAGATTGGAAGAGGAAGAGCAGCCAGGCTGGGGTAGTGATGAAATACAGATCGAGGGCTTTGAAAATTTCTTCTGATAAGGAACACAATGGGTTTGGTGGCTCTGAAGCCCAGGGTAAGCCTGAGCTTCTCGGGCTCCTCACTGGAGGGACTGAAGGGATGGGGGCGGGGCAGGATGAGGTCGGAATGATGCCTGTTATGGATCCTGTAGTCACCTTATAAATGCCTCACAGCAAGAAAAATGACTGGTCAGTAAAGAGGAAGACGTGATTACAGAGATGCCTGCCTCTGCTCCCACAGATTAAAAAACCCTAGAAGCTAAAAAAAAGGATGTCTTTTCCAAAAAGACAAGCTGTCTTTTTGGTACAAGCTGTCACCATAATGGCCACTGTGTACAGTCCTTTATGTGCATTCTTTCTAATCCTAGCAACAAGCTCTCTGCCAATAATGGCACTGGGAGTCTCATTTTAAAAGGCAGATGAAGAACAGAGAGGTGAGGGAAATTTTAAGGTGACACACTAGCTAAGTATAGGAAATGGAATTCATAACGAGTGTGACGTCTGACGTATGCACTTTTAACATTGCATACTGCCTCTTTATATCCTGTCTTTGACTGGGATATACACATTTCCAAGCACTTCCATCCAATTACCATTTTTTAGAACATTCAGATGGGTTATGGGTGTCCAGGGAAGTTCTCCATCTTTCTTCATTAAAGGTGAGGCGGGGGCTTTGCCATTAACACACAGGCCTCATCTGCCTATCACATCCCTCAACTCATGATCCCCTGTGGGCCCTCTCTGATGCACCCTGTCTAGGCCAGTCCCTCCAGCCTGCAGCAGCCTTGCCCTCCTAGCCCTCCTGGCTGCAGAGATCACCTTCCAGGTGTTGATTACCACTTGGAAGGCTGACTTTGACTCTTCCAGGCTGTTAGCCGAGTGCCTGCCACACTCAGATAGCCAGATCACTTCTCTCAAGCCTGGAAAAAAAATTCTCCTTTCTGTTTCAAGTTTCACTTTTTTAGCTTTTGTTTTGAGGCTTGAGCAAGAGTCATTCCAGAATTGCAAAAGATAGTTTCCATGGTTCTACCAAACCAAACATTAAAATCGAGACTCGGAACAGAAGCCGTATGCTGTTGTCCAGCTCCATGTGGGAAATGCCATTACTCTGCCAAGTCCCCAGAGATGACCTGCTCCTTGGGTGAAAGAGATGTCAGCAGGTGCGCGTTTATATATCACATGCATTTTCCAAAACAAAAAGCTGTTCTACAGTCGCCTTGGAATTTTTCAAACATTAAAAAAGAAGATTATATATTAACCATCCATACCCCCAGTCCATCTCTGCTTATGCCAAAGGGAGTGATTAAAATTTGCTGACAGCTTCGAAAACTATCAGAGAACTACCAGAATGACCCAAGTTTAATAATTAACAAAGTTAACTGCGTCAGTCACCAACTAATCCTAAAATTCTGATTTTACCATTTTTCCCTTACTCAATAAGATTTGGCAGGACATGCAAAAGGGTCAGGAGTAAGTGGATGTGAATTTCAGATGCAATCAATTACTGCTTTGTGGGGATAATGTTAAAGTTTGTTCATTCAACACATTTGTTGAGTGCTAACTAGGCCAGGCAGAGCTCTGGAGCTGGAGTTTGGGGGTTCTCCAGGAGACACAGAAACACTTCCCAGGGCTCCAGGGGCTTACAGCCTAGTGGAGGAGAAAGTGATTGAACAAGAAATGACACTAATATGTGAGCAATTAAAAACTCAAGGAAAATAACAAGATGGCAGAGGAGAGTTAAACAAAGGCATCTCAACCCATTTGGAGGGATTTAGGAAGGCTGCCCCCAGTAAATGACATATGAGCTAAGATTTGAGATTAACCAAGTGTTTTTCAGTTTCTCAGTTTCCTCATCTCTCTCATCAAACTATAAAGACTGAAATATCTTCCTCCCAGTGAAGGACGTGAGCACCCCCTCAACCAGTTCTGTCCTAGGCATCCTCTCTTCTCTCTCCACTCTTGGTTTGGGTCATTTCACGGACTTCAGGGGCTTCAACTAAAACGTCTCTGTCACACAAATCTGTTAGCCCAACCTGTTCTCTGCACTTCCAGCTGCTAGACATCTCTCCCTGGGTGTTCTATCAGCACCTTCAACTCTAGATGCTCCATCTTTCCCCAAACCTGCTCTTCTGCACATTCCTCTTTTTTTATCATCATATTCCTGTCACTTGACATATCACTTTGTGAATAAAAAATCATTAGTGGCTATTCATTGACAGCGTGTGTGCTAAGTCACTCAGTCATGTCTGACTCTTTGTGACCCTGTGGACTGTGGCCTGTCAGGCTCCTCTGTCCATGGGATTCTCTAGGCAAGAATGCTGGAGTGGGTTGCCATGCTCTCCTCCAGGAGATCTTCCTGACCCAGGAATCAAACCGGCATCTCTTATGTCTCCTGCATTGGCAGGTGGGTTCTTTACCACTAGTGCTACCTGGGAAGCCCCCAAAATTAGCCACTCAGTCATGTCTAACTCTTTGCGACCAAGTGGACTGTAGCCCATCAGGCTCCTCTGTCCATAGGATTTCCTAGGTAAGAATACTAGAGTGGGAATGGGAAGCCATTCCCTTCTCCGGGGGATCTTCCTGACCCAGGGATTGAACCTGGGTCTCCTGCATTGTAGGTGGATTTTGTACCACCTGAGCCACTAGGGAGCTAAGTCTTTGGGTGATGACATACAAGGCTACCTACAACTCATCCCAACCCACCTTTGTAGCTCGGTCTCCCACAAGTCCCCCTCAGTTCTCCACACTGAAGTTCTTTGTTTTTTTTTTTTTGTTTTTTTTTTTAAGATTTTTTTCCTGTGGACCATTTTTAAAGTCTTAATTGAATTTGTTACAACATTGCTTCTGTTTTATGTTTTGGGGTTTTTTCCTTGAGGCATGTGGGATCTTAGCTCCCCGACCAGGGACTGAACCTGCAACCCCCTGCATTGGAAGGCCAAGTCTTAAACCACTGAAACACCAAGGAAGTCCCTGTGCTAAAGTTCTTATCTTTCCTAAGCATGAGAATATCTCACATATTTGTGATTTTATTTAAGCTATTCTTTAACTTCAGATACTTTCTTCATCCAGTCTCCTGGTGAATTCATATCCATTCCTTAAGATCTACTTCACCACTCCTGTGAAGTCTGCCTGGATATTCTCAGAGGGAGTTCAACATTCACCTAGAGTTCAACATTCACCTTTCCTATAACCTTCAGTAGGAGGTCCTAGGAAAAGGCATATATCATAGGTCATTAGTATCACTTGTTCATGACTCTGCCTCCCACATCAGCCTATGAGTACCCCAGGGGCAATGGCTCTGCCCAATTCATCTTTCCTTCCCTTTGGGATAGGATGCGGGACAGGAAGCAAATGTTCCTTGAATGAATGGATAATGAACTAATGAATAGACCTCTCTTGTGGCACCTACCACTTTCTACCTTGTATTGCCTTTGTCTGGATACTTCATCTCTTTTCCTAGACTGACAAATCTTCCGGGACAAGAAAAACATGATCTAGTTTTGTATCCTCAACCACAGCCTGCCCTTATGTGTACTGTTTAAATAAATGAGCGAAACTCTTGTAATCCCTTGTGTCATACATATGTCAGACTTTGCAAAGCCATTTTCACACACATTGCTTCACCTACCTTTTAGAATGACCTTGCAATCTAGCTATGACTAGTTGGTGTTATCCTCACGTAGCAGATAAAGCAATTGAGTAAGGCCTTGGAATCCTGCTTTCTCAGTTTTTAGAACAATGCCTATTCCATGTGACATTCTTGAGAAAAGGTAGATCTACTCACCAGTCCCTTGTTTGGAGAGTTTGGGAGTCAAAAGCAGAGATTCACCACTGCTATAAAAGATAGCTAAACCCTTATCTATCCTTCCAGTACGAGTCTTACATGAATAATTTGAGTGAGCGTGAAGTTTTGGAGAATGAATTAGAAAAAACAAAATAAAGGGGAAATGAAGAATTGGAACACGTTAGACATAGTTTGGGTAAGAAAAGGACTTTGAAGGCCTAGAAAGAGAGGTTTCCTCTTCCATAAGATGCGAGTGCTGTGCAAGGCAGCACAGACATGCACTGAGTTCCTCTAGGAGAGATGATGTCAAAAATACTGAATGAAAATGAAATCTATATAGCCAGAGTCCACCACAGCATGCTGCTGTACTTAAAACATCTGTAGCACCATGCACAGAGCCTGGCATGGGTGAGCTCGGGGAGGGGGTGGGGGGACCAGGCAAACAGAAGGGATAGCCTGAGATCTGACTCAAAGGTGAGGAAGGCTGGAATGGAGGCATGGCATCCAACATCCAGCACCTTGCTTTCTTCACCTGCCACAAGAGAATCTGAGTGTCTCTGCACTGCCTGCCCCTCAGGGAGCAAGTTTGAGGCCGGCTCCTGACGTCTGGTTAAAGCACGTCTTAGACAACACAGTGGTGGATTTTGGAGGTGTCCTCATTATTGCTCAAGCACCAGGAGGTCCTGGGGGTTGGACCAAAGCATTCTCAGGGGTCTGTGAGACAGGCTGTTCTGGACTGACCCCACCTCATAGGATCTGCCTGACTCTCTTCGGGGGGGGGGGTGCCCCCGCTGACCCCATCCATCTTCTGGCATCTGTTTCCTGAGGCCCAGTCCCACCTCCCTCCCCCGTGTCTATGAGGGTACTTTCTGTCCCCCATCCCTTCCAAGCTTTTTGGCCACCCTCCACTGAGTGTGAGGGAGAGGAGAAGAAGGGGCAGAAGGAGAGGAGACATTTGACAAGAAGGCCCTGCAGCTGCAGGTAGACCCATGGCAATCGTGGAATCAGAAAAAATCGGGGTCAGGAAGGTCGATGCCCCAGGGGCCAATCCCTTCTTTTTGAACGGGAAGCTGTTCAAGGTCGTTTTCCTGGTTCCAGAATATCAACACGTCGTGGTCCATGCCTGTTCCGAGTGAAGGTGTAGAGTGTCCAGGTCGGGCTGGAGCAAAAGGACTGACCTTTGCTTGGGGGCAATGGACTGACAAGGGCATAGGGGGCAAGGGCATAAATGCCACCCCCTAGTAAGAGTCTCTCCCCTGCCCGTTTTCTCACCACCACCGCCCTCTCTCCCCGCCCCCGGCGCTTTGAAAATTCCAGCAGTCTCAGGCTTGGCAGCTGTCGGGGCAGAAGTTCAAAGTCTAGCCCCAGACCTTCAAAAGACATCCTCCGGCTTCTGTCCGGGGAGGGAAGGGGGCCACCAAATCCTTCTCCCCCTGAGGGAGGATTCCGTGTACGACGCTTGGGACCGTCTAGATCCCCTCCCGCGCACGGATTGTCTAGGGGCTCCAGGGGACACCCCGCCGCACGGCCGCCCCGCGTGCCTCCCAGGGCGGCCACTTGTCGGAGCCGGGGAGGGGGAAGGAGGGCGCGCAGCCGCCACTGACCTGAGATGCCGCCCCCCACCACGACCACGTCGCATTTGTTGCTCATGTTGCTCGCCCCTCTCCGGGCCACCTGGCTGCCTGCTGCTTCGGTGTCTGGATCTCGCCCCCGCCCGCAGCGCTGCCCCCGCGTACTAGCGCCTCCGCCGAGCGCCTATATTGGAGGCCCAGGGCTTCGGGTCGCGGAGCCCCGCCCGCCCGCCTGCCTACGCGCCGGCGGGGCTGGAGCGCACCGCCCTCCTTCCCGCCCGGAGGTCTGCGGCTTAAATCTGGGGAGGGTGGACGCCAGGGCAGAGAGGTCATCCAGGGCCTCCAAGAGTCCATTCCTGGGGCCACCACTCCCCGTTGGCCTTATGCACTGCACGGTATTTCCCCATCAGCTTCCCTGGTGCGCTGTTCAGCTGGGGGGCTGGGAGGATGGCAGATAGGGATGTCCTCCTCCAGCACCTCAAATTACTCCCTGGAATGGAGCAGTAGAGAAGGGCAAGCAAATAACAACAAATAACTCAGTTTGAACTCTGTACTAAGGATTATATAACAACAACGTATCCTGCTTCACTAGTGTGAAGGCTTTTCTGGTACCAGGCACCGTACTGGGCATTTTACATGCATAATTCCAGTTAAACCTTACAACCCATTTTATGGATGAAGTAAGTGAGATAAAGTCGTTAAGGAGGGGCAAAGACAAGAGAAAGAGTCAGAAACAAACAATTTCCTGAGAGCCAGGAAAATTCCAAGCCCTACCTTGATCTGCTACCCAGGATTGTCATTATCTTGGCACTGTACTTGAATGGGAAATAGATGGGGAGACAACGAAAACAGTGACAGACTTTATTTTCCTGGGCTCGAAAGTCACTGCAGATGGTGACTGAAGCCATGAGATTAAAAGATGCTTGCTCCTTGGAAGAAAAGCTATGATCAGCCTAGACAGCATATTAAAAAACAGAGACATTACTTTGCCGACAATGGTCCATCTAGTCAAAGATATGGTTTTTCCAGTGGTCATGTATGGATGTGAGAGTTGGACCATAAAGCTGAGTGCCGAAAAATTGATGCTTTTTTTTTGTATAGCAGAGTTTTATTAAAGTATAAAAAGGGACAGAGAAAGCTTTTGATATAGACATCAGAAGGGGGACAGAGAGTGCCCCCCTGCTAGTCTTTAGCAAGGGAGTTATATACTTTTTAATTAATTATTACAATAAATCAAAAGAATGTCTCAAGGTTGTAAAGATCTTGATCTTTACTGGATCCACTCTCATAATTTACATTTTAAGATAACAGGATTAGCCAGAAGGTTTTCAGGAGGAGAAACTGTCCTCAAGCAGAATATCTTGTTGTTATATAATCCTTAGTACAGAGTTCAAACTGAGTTATTTGTTGTGTAATCATCAGTTCTGGGCTTTAAAAAAAATTTTTATGTGACTAAGACTAAGGAATGTAGAGAAAAAAAAGATGCTTGCCCTTTCCTCCTCCTTGAGAATTCCAGACCCCTATCTCCTACTCGAGAGCCCCAGACCCCTTTCTCCTTGAGGACCCTGGACTTCTTATCAACCTGCCTAGGAACTGACTCTCTCATTTCCCCCTTTTCTTTTAGGAGAATTATGTTGAAAAGGGAAAGGGGCATCATTCTCATTCCATAACTACTTCCTGCTGTTGAAGGGCATCATCCCTAAATAGTTGAGGCAACATTTTCTCCTAACCCTCATATTGAGGGTTTCTGATCCAGAGGCCCCAAGTAATAGTTGGAGGAGGCTATGACACGCATAGGAGCCTGGACAACCATTTGTAACCTAAAAGCCTTCACACGGTTAGAAACAAACCCCATTATGTAGTTTCAGATGTAAGGCAAAATAATCATTAAATCAAGTTACAGCTTAATCAAAATTAAAAGTTACATTATGTTTATATTACATCAGTCCATCTTAGGATTGCTAGATGTCATCAGATCAAGAAGAGGTGTCACATATGATTGTTGTTGGTAAAGTTATTCACAGAGCTGAAGAAAGTCCTTTCCTTGAAGTGGAGAAACCCATCATGGGAAGCCTTCAATTGATGAGGAGGTTGAAAAGCTGAAAGCTGAGTCAAATAGTTAGTTATAAGGCTTTAGGACAGTCCCTTCTTAGGCGCAGTTCAAGCCCTCATTAAAGCTATGGGTAAAGCTTTAAACTGCCTTGTGTTTCCTGAATTAGCTTACATGGATGTCTTTTAATAATATCATTAGCCTTTTCAACTTTTTCTGAAGGTTGGGGTTTCCAGGAAGAGTGTAAGTGATATTCTATTCCTAGAGCTTTCGATACCCCTTGAATTACAGCAGCTTTAAAGGTGGAGCATCTTTGCTCTGAACTTTAGAGTTTAAGATCCCACTTACATCATGAGAAGTCAGTACAGTAAAATTTCACCCATTAGTAAACCTATGAGCTTTAGGCACTAGCAAAACAATAGTAACAATTACCCTTAAGCAATGTGGCCATAGCCTGTTTTTTTTCAGTAACAAACAAACTCTGATCCTGTGGGCAAGCTCAAAGTGGGAGCCTACAAGAGAGCAGTTTGAAGAGCCTTAAAAGCATTTTGAGTCTCTGGGAACCAAACCAGCTAGTGGGTTTGCACATGCTGAGTCTCAGTTATAAGTTTATATAAAGGCTAGGCAAGTCCCTATAACCCAGAATCCAAATGCGGCAATAGCCTATAATGCCTAAGAATCCTCTCAATTGGCTTAAAATCATAGGTAGAGGATGATCTAATATAGGTTTAACTCTAGAAAGCATCCTTCAAATAAATGATTGAAAAATATTTGGCTTGTTTAGGAATATCAGACAATAAAGTATAAGGATTAGACACTTATTACTTGTATATCTTGAACAAGTGTCCATTTATCATTTGACTTTTTTACCCCCAAAATAGGAGTGTTGTATGGACTGTTACAGGGAATTAATAACCCCTGTTTCTTTAAATTTTCAGTGATGGGTTTTAACCTTTCCTTAACACTTCAGGCTTTAATGGATACTGCTTTAATGTGAAAATAGGTTAGGGTCATTGAGCTTGATGACGACGGAAACAGTATTTTGTGCTCGACCCACAGTTTTTCCATCAGCCCACACTTTAGGATTTACATTTTGTTCAATTAAAAGGGCAGGTTCCATATTTATGAAAACAGAGGCCTGGACCTTGCTCAGTATATCCCTACCCAGAAGGGGTGAGGGAGACTCTAGCAAGGTTAGAAACTCGAGAAAATAGCACAGAGTCCCAGTTTCAGGTTAAAGGATGACTGAAATAATAGCATTTGGGTCATCCAGACAACCTCATTATAGTAGTGGATCAGGAGGAAAGCAGACCAGGGGCTTTAGTGAGCAGAAAGTTGCCCCAGTGTCCAAAAGAATATTGACAGGGCCCTGGTAGGCCCTCCACAGTTATTAATGCCTGGAGTTCCTCAGGTGTTATTAGAATATGGGCTTGTGTGGGGACCCCTGGGCACCTTCAGTTCCGATTGTCTTGAGATTCCACCTCTGGGGCCTACACCTTGGAGGGCAGTCTCTTCTCCAGTATGGTCCTCTGCAGACTGGACATGGAGCCAGGGGCAGCTTAGATGCCTGAAGGCAATCTTGCTTGAGATGCCCCTTTTTTCCACAGTAATAACAAGTCCATCCCTTTTCACCTGGGTTCCTCTGGACATTTTTCCTCAGGCTGTTTCAGAGCAGATCTAACTGTCATTGTTGGGGCTTCAGTCCTTTGTCTGGTTCTTTTTTCCTCCTTGTATTCTCTACCATAATATACTGTAACAGTTTTTTAAAAGACTGATTTGGTCCAAACTCCTGTTTTTGTAATGTACAGCAAGTATCTGGAGCCAACTGAGTGATCTATCTTTTAAGATCATTTGTCCCTCTGAACTTTCGGGATCAACATCAGTAAACTTGCAGAGAGCCTCCTGTAGTCTATCTAGGAATTTACCAGGAGTTTCTTCTCTCCCTGTTTTATGTTAACCAACTTAGCATAGTCTAAAGTCTCAGGATGTGCGCTCACTTGAGGCCTTCAAGACTACACCTGACAAACTGGCTCTGTTATAGGAACTGCTTGCCTCCCAGTAGGGAGGAGGGCTATTTCGTGTTTCCTCTTTCCCCTTATCCCACGTTCAAGCCATTCATCTCCAAAAGTAGTAGCTTCTCCCAAAACTCAAGTTTTCGAGTCAGGAGTCAGTGTCTGTCTGAAGTAAGTATCTCTCTAAGTAAGGTCATAATGTAAAGTTAGTACCGTAAAGTCTTCTATGTACTTTTTGGATCCTCTCGATAGTCTCGACGGCAATATTTCTACCGAGACTGAGGCAACTCCTCCTGGAAGAGTGCCCTTATTCTCAATTTGTTCAGTCAGGAGCCCCAGATACAGGGACAAAGTAAGAGAACAGGAGGCAGCTGAAGGTTTTACACCCAAATCTTCACCCTTAGGACATAAGTTTGGCATGTCTCACAGAGAAATAAAGAGCAACACATATGGCACTTCTACCCATTTCTCTTGTTTTCTACAGAACTGGTCCAGTTGTAAAACGGTAATAACTGAGATCCTTCAACAGGTCAGCATTCCCCATCTTCCAAAGGATACTGTAGCTATTCAGTATCACAGAAGATCAGGTGTGTTTTTTTAAATTCTGGGAATCAAACTTGTCCCAGTTTTTAAAAAATACATTGTAAAGGAGTGGTTCTGAGACTGTTAGCTCCCATCTGTAAGAAAGAAAAAAATGGCCTCCACAGCTGTGGCTTCTTTCCAATGGAGGCATCCCTCCCTGCTCTAGATGGGGGTAGAGACAAACTTTCCACTGAAGCTTTCCTCCCTGGTTGGACGTGGTCTGTCCCTTACCAATGCAGGTGCCTTACTTGTCCCTCTCGGTTCTACCATCGAGGTGAGGTGAAGATGCATCAGAGGTAGACCTGATGGCATCCCAAGTTGATTTAGTTTCATACCACCAAGACCCTTGACTTGATTTGTCCTTTTCTCTGATGCCATCGAAAGTGGAACAGAGTAGCTTCCCCAGAAATGTTTCCTGAACTAGGCCTACTAGGGGAAGCATCCATCTTTACACGTGTCTGTGCACATTTCTACGTACAGTCCTGACCATAGTAGAAGCGGTGAGTCAAAGAGATGAACAACAACCAAGATGTCCCTTCTCTGAGAGTTACTACACCAGTATATGTGATAGCAAAAGAGGTAGTGAAGGGTCACCCAGTGAGGAAAAAGTGATTTTTCATCCTCAAATTATTAGTACCAATCCTTCCAGTTCATTTCCACAGATTCCACAAAAGGATTATCTAAGGAGTTGAGACAAAATCCACCAGAGAGCCTCCTCTGATACACTAACAGCACTACCAAAGGCAGAAGCCAGCTGTACTTCCAATCTGGGATTCTCGACCTATGTTCTTAGAAACCTCATGCTCTCTAGCAGTGCTTCCATCCATATAGTTCGGAGGCACAGCTATGACAAAGACTCATTTTCAGGTCGCTGGACCCTGAGGCAGGCAGCCAAGAGAGACGCTGCTGAAGCTAGAATTCCACCTCATTCCCAAATGTGCTCCTAGCAAGTCTGGGTGTCACATGACTATTCCAAGCTTGGGGTCTAAGAAAAAGTACACAGTAATGGCATGGATCACAAGTTCTTCAGAAATCTATGATCTGACAGATATGGTTAGTACTTCTAATTCCCTACATAATTATGAAATGGTCAAAGAGACCAGGAAAAGATGACCAAGAAAGGAAAGTTCAATCCACTTGCTTTGCCCATTTCTGGCTGCTCCCCTCACAGGGATGTTTGGTGTCTCTTAGCGTTGGCAGGTTGGTATAAACCCCTGACAAGGCTCCCCTTTTTGGGACTGCCTTCAGTCATTAGGAGGCACTGCAAAACCGCAGAGCAGGACTCATCACTTGCTTCGTGCAGGGCATGTTATTCATTCACACAAGCACACTGTAGAGTTAGTAAAGTAAAGCAGAAAAATGCATATACTGAGAAAGCAGAAAGGCTAGAGCTCTGAGCGTTCTTACCTTGTCCTGAAGATCCCAGATGAGCCTCCAAGATGAGCCCCCAAGATAGCTTACAGTGAATGGTTTCAGACTTGTGATCTCCGAAGAAGAAGATTTAACTTCAGGACAAGGGACCAGGCTTGATCACTCAAGAGCTTTTGTGTAGCAGAGTTTTATTAAAGTATAAGAAGGGACAGAGAAAGCTTCTGACATAGACATCAGAAGGGGGATGGGGAGTGCCCCAAATTGATGCTTTTGAGCTGTGGTGTTGGAGAAGACTCTTGAGAGCCCCTTGGACTGCAAGGAGATCCAACCAGTCCATCCTAAAGGAAATCAGTCCTGAATATTCATTGGAAGGACTGATGCTGAAGCTGAAACTCCAGTACTTTGGCCACCTGATGCAAAGACCTGACTCACTGGAAAAGACACTGATGCTGGGAAAGATTGAGGGCAGGAGGAGAAGGGGATGACAGAGAATGAGATGGTTGGATGGCATCACCAACTGGATGGACATGAGTTTGAGTAAGCTCCGGGAGTTGGTGAGGGACAGGCAAGCCTGGAATGCTGCATTCCATGGGGATTGCAAAGAGTCAGACATGACTGAGTGACAGAACTGAACTGAACTGAACTTGAATGGAATCCTTAATCCCACTCATGAGCTTCCCAGGTGGTTCAGTGGAAAAGAATCCACCTGCCAGTGCAGGAGACACATGAGATGTGGATTTGATCCCTGGGTTGGGAAGATCCCTTGGAAAAGGAAATGGCAACCCACTCCAGCATTCTCTCCTGGAGAATCCCATGGACAGAGGAGTCTGGTGGGCTACAGTCCATGGGGCTGCATAGAGTCAGACACAACTGGAGCAACTGAGCACGGCACAAGCCCCACTCATCCTCCTTCAGGATACCCACTCTGTCCCCATTCTCCCTGCCCTGAAGCCCCCAGTGAACTCAAGCAGGCTCTTCCCTAATGTTGCAAATGCAACACCTAAAGGTTATCTTAAAAAGTCTCATGTTTGCAAGTGATCAAAACAGACAATTGCTCCTGGAGCAACCCAGTGTGTCCCCTCTGAGAGCTGCTAAGGCAGGAGCCCAGGAAACTGGTGATGTCCAGGCAAGACTTTGGAGGGGCAGAGTGGAATTCAGAGCCCGCCCTGAAGCAGCAAGGGGGAATTAGCTATGAGCCTGGGATATGGGCTTTGCCAAAGTAGGTTGATTCAGCAAGATGACAGGTGTTTAAGCTGAAGTAGTAAAATAGAGGTGTATTTCTTCAGACCACTCGGAAAGCCACCTCTGAGAACCAAAAACAGAAAGAAGCAATGTAGGGTGGCTTTTCAAGAACTAATTCAGAAGTTCTTCTGTTCAAAATAGGGAAGCCAGGGGCCTGGTAAGGTCTGGTGAATTGATGAGAGCCTGAAGTGAGCCCCCATCTTATCACACCCCAGTGCCTATATCCACTTGCTGCCAAAGAATCCTGAGTTTCTTCTGCCCTCAAACTTGCTGTTGTTCACTCGCTCAGTCGTGTGTCTCTTTGCGACCCCATGGACTCCAGCACACCAGGCTCCCCTGTCTTTCAATAATCCCCGGAGTTTGCTCAAACTCATGTCCATTGAGTCGGTGATGCCATCCAGCCATCTCATCCTCTGTCGTCCCCTTCTCCTCCTGCCCTCAATCCTTCCAGCATCAGGGTCTTTTTAAATGAGTCAGCTCTTCACATCAGGTGGCTAAAGTATTGGAGCTTCAACTTCAGCATCAGTCCTTTCTGATATGAATGAATATTCAGGGTTGATTTCCTTTAAGATGGACTGGTTTGATCTCCTTGCTGTCCAAGAGACTCTCAAGAGTCTTCTCCAGCACCACAGTTTGAAAGCATCAATAACAACAGTGAAATATTAACAAGGAATAAAATTGTGGGAAGCATTGTGTGTATGTGTGTGTGCAAGCATGTTTCTCTTCCCAAGTAGATAATAAATTCCTGCAGGTAGAGATCATGCATTATCTTTTATTCATCCATTCCAAAATGATTTGTTGAGCACCAACTTTCTGTCAGTCACTGTGCTCATCATTGGAAATATGTCCTTATCAATAAGAAGCTATGCTAATCCTAGGAAAAAACCAAATATTTTCATATTTAAATTTCCATGGTAATTTCAATTACCATGAAACTAATTCGTGTTCCAATAGAACGATGCTCAGCATCTTTAACCAAGAAGCACAGAGGAATGCTGTTTGCCCTTAGTAGTGTTTACCTGCCTTTTCCAACTTGATGAAATCCGTGTTTCTTTCATCAATTAAAATGAACTTACTTTCTTTTCATTTTTTTTATTAGAAGCCTGCCAAAGAGATAAACTGTCCTTATTATTTCTTTCTTGCTGTCCGACTTTTCATTAACAGATATCTCAGTGAGTCTCCTATGATACTACAGGAGGTTTCAATAAAGAGGCAGACTGCAGAGCAGAGTTCACCAGATATTATCTAAGTTGTACATTTCACTTTTTTTTTGAATGCTGAAAGCTTGACAGGGGATAGAAAATTTGTTTAAAAATGAGATTCTTTAGAGTTTACCAGTTTCTTTTCCCCAACTTCTCTGTTAATCTTTTTTTGAAACATAGATGGAAGGATCAAATGATGAAAGGGTCTCAGTCATGCCTTCTCTATAACAATGTTAAATATGAATTTTAACAACTTTTAGCAATGGTTAAATGTTATAGGACCTCTGGTTCTGCCCAGTAAAAAATATCTGTCATCAGTTTGGATCCTAATCTGAGAGTGTCCAAATCCTCTCCTTGAGGACAACAAAAAAGGCAGTAGGGGACCTTTCATTGGACCAAGATCTTACTTTTGGCTTCAATGATTTACTTTAAAGGGAAATCATATCCTCAAACAGCCAGAGAGTCGAGGGAGCCCAGCTGCAATCCAAGTCAAAGCCCTTCATGGGGCACTGGGCTACAAGCTTGAGATCCAACTCAAAAGTCCAAATGCTGGTTTAAGATGCCAAAGGCCAAGGGACTGGTCATGAACTGGATCAAAGTACAGTTGGCAGGGTACAAGGCAGAAAACAGGTGGGTCTGCATGACTTCCCTTAACAGGCCGGCAGCAAGATGGATGCTCTGAGCTGGCTCATTGACACAAGATTGAGAGGGAAGAGAAAAGATTCTTCCTGCTCAAAGAACCAAAGGATGGCTCTTTCCTCCATGACCTTATTGCCACAAAAGAGAAGGATGGGACAAAGGAGCACAACAGACGGAGGCAGGCCCCAGAACACGTGGCCTCAAGCCAAAACTACAAAGCAACAAGGCTTTAGAAAGACAGAGGCCATACCTAGACATGTTACAGAGTCTGATGAAGAAAAACAACTCTTATCTGCAACCTAAGTGCTAAACCAACTGGACCAAAGTGATTTTTTTTTTTTACCAGTGACTATATGTCGAGACTATTTCCAGAAATCATAATAAAGTTTCCTAAACAAGGGTGATTATCAGAAGACAAAGATTGTAGGGGACCCACAGATGAAGAGCAAACTGCAAAATATTCAGCTCAAGAAGAAGAGAAGCTCAGAACATTTCCCAAGAACACTGTGTTAAGCATTTTCGCCAATTCTTTGGGGGAAGCTGCTGCTGCTGCTGCTAAGTCGCTTCAGTCGTGCCCGACTCTGTGCAGCCCCATAGACGGCAGCCCACCAGGCTCCCCCATCCCTAGGATTCTCCAGGCAAGAACACTGGAGTGGGTTGCCATTTCCTTCTCCAATGCATGAAAGTGAAAAGTGAAAGTGAAGTCGCTCAGTCCTGTCCAACCCTTAGCGACCCCATGGACCGCAGCCCACCAGGCTTCTCCCTTCCAAGGGATTTTCCAGGCAAGAGTACTGGAGTGGGGTGCCATTGCCTTCTCCGTTATATATGCTAGCTATTGGTTATTCAATAAAGTTATTTTCAATTAATTATTCTTTATATGACTCTCATTTCATACTGTGAGGTCATGGATGCAGAATGAACCCTTTGGCTATCTTTATGTGGTGCTGCATTAAGTAATCTCTCCATGCTTTCTTTTCTTTTCTTTCTTTCTTTTTTTTTTAATATGTACTTATTTGACTGCACCAGCTCTTAGTTGCAACATATGGGATCTTTAGTTGTGGGTGGCATATGGGATCTAGCTCCCTGACCAGGGATCAAACCCAGGCCCCCTGCATTGGGAGTGCAGAGTATAAGCCACTGGGCCACCAGGAAAGTCCAGCCATGTTTTCTTATAAATAGACGTTTGTGTTACTTATAAGAAATGGACTCCAGAGGATGATTGCAATCAAGTCTGGCAACCATGGTAATTAGATGAGAAGAGGAGCTCCCCTTATGGATGGCTACCACAGCAAGACATGTTCCTGGTGGGGAGGGTTACACATTACAAAATGATGTTAATACCTGAGGTTTGCATTGACTTGAACTCTTCTCAGTAGTAGACATTCACTTTGTATGAAATGACTGAAATCAAGGTATTAAAGAAGGAAAAAATTATTCTTCACTATGGATGTTGTGACTTTTAGGGATTTAAACTACGAATAACTGTAAAAATAAGTGAAACAGGAATTGGGCAATCTACTGCAAAAACCTGAAATGTATTACAAAAGGTAGAAAACCTGAGCATACCTCTGATATATAACCTATAGTAATATATTGAATATGATAATAGAACGACATATTGCTGTTTTAGTTGCTCAGTCGTGTCTGACTCTTTTGCAACCCCATGGGCTGTAGCCCACCAGGTTCCTCTGTCCATGGGATTTCTCCAGGCAAGAATACTGGAGTGGGTTGCCAGTTCCATCTCCAGGGGGTCTTCCTGACCCAGGGATCAAACTCACATCCCTTGAGTCTCCTGTGTTGGCAGGCAGATTCTTTACTGCTGAGCCACCTGGGAAGCCCAGAGCTATATATTACTTATACATATGTTAATGTGGTCTATATTAATTAATTATGTATTATAACTATTCACACACAATAATACATCTTAAGTAGATATAACACAAGTAATTAAAATGGGTGTTTGACAGCTCACACTGAAATCCTCTTGTCTGTGGCAGACTGCAGAGCTGCAGCTGAGGATGTGGAGGCAAAGCTGAGCTCTTTAGAAGATGTACATAACATCATCATGTTTTTAAATTCACGCACCCACATTCATAAGGAAGAAAAATATTCCACATGAGAGGGAAAACTAGAGACACTGCAGGAAGTTACTGTCCCTCAGGAACATAGTGGTATCATACTGAGACCGAGATAATTTTCTTCAAGGACAGAGAGTAAAGCATGAGGCTGAGGGTACCATGTCTAATCTCACACGATTGAGGAGTCTGTGCTCACAGATCAAGTCAAATCCTACAGCCTGGGTCATGGCCTAGATTACTAAGGAAACAAACTCTGAAATAGAGGTGTTCAAAGATAAACTGAGGAACATTTAAAGTTTCAGGGGTTTATTTGAGCAAAAATCTTTTCCAATGGTGTGCTTAGTCACTCAGTCATGTCTCTTTGTGACCCCGTGGACTGCAGCCCCCCAGGCTCCTCTGTCCATGGGAATTCTCCAGGCCAGAATACTGGAGTGGGTTGTCATTTCCTCCTCCAGGGGATCTTCTTGACCCAGGGATCGAACCCAGGTCTCCTGAATTGCAGGCAGATTCTTTACCATCTGAGCCACCAGGGAAGCCAAACTGAAAGTGATTGGAGGCATTCAGTGCTAAAGGCAAGGCTTTTTTACACAGCAGAGAAGAAAGCAAAGCAAGGAAATCATTCAGTTAGCTAGAGATTAAGCAGTTGCCTATCTGGGAAAACCTAGTTGGCTGTTTGTGACTGGTTGTTCCTAAGTTTCCATTTCTCAGATACATGTGCATGAACTGCGTTAGGTATCAGTTTGCACACATAGGCTAGCAAAGCATCAGAGTGTTATCACTTTGACTGAGGTTAGTGAGCAGGAGATTTTTCAGGGAGTTCTCTCAGGATCTAGGATCCCCAAAAGGAAAGGAAGGGAGCAGGAAGCTGAAGAAGTTGACCTGTAATTCAATCCCACTGGAAGATTTGGCCAACTGGACTGCCCCTATAGACTTGTGTCTCCTTGGAGCAGGGGCTAGGCCTTTGAACTCTTGCCTTGATCCCCCGCTGGTTTTGGGCTGCTTGGGGATGGTGACATGACTTTTTTTTTTTTTTTTTCATTTTATTTTATTTATTTATTTATTTATTTTATTTATTTTTTCAGTGGGTTTTTGTCATACATTGACATGAATCAGCAATAGATTTACACGTATTCCCCATTCTGATCCCCCCTCCCACCTCCCTCTCCACCCGATTCCTCTGGGTCTTCCCAGTGCACCAGCCCTGAGCACTTGTCTCATGCATCCCACCTGGGCTGGTGACCTGTTTCACCATAGATAATATACATGCTGTTCTTTGCAACATCCCACCCTCACCTTCTCCCACAGAGTTCAAAAGTCTGTTCTGTACTTCTGTGTCTCTTTTTCTGTTTTACATATAGGGTTGTCATTACCATCTTTCTAAATTCCATATATATGTGTTAGTATGCTGTAATGTTCTTTATCTTTCTGGCTTACTTCACTCTGTATAATGGGCTCCAGTTTCATCCATCTCATTAGAACTGGTTCAAATGAATTCTTTTTAACGGCTGAGTAATATTCTATGGTGTATATGTACCACAGCTTCCTTATCCATTCATCTGCTGATGGGCATCTAGGTTGCTTCCATGTCCTGGGGTGACATGACTTTTAACAGCTGAGGCAACCCCTAAAGGAGGCTGACAGATTTTACTGGGATCTGTTAAATTTATAAAATTAACTTGGGAAAAACCAATGTTTCCATGACATTGACTCTTTTTATCCAAGCACATGAAATATTTTTCTACTCAATCAAGTATAATTTTGTGTATTTCCAAACTGTTTTGTAATTTTTTTCACATAGGTTTTTGATGTATGATGTTAATATTATGCCTAGATTTTTTTCTACTGTGAATGAGGTCTTTGGTTTTATTATATCTTTGAATATTCCATTTCTATTGCTTTATTGAGATTTTGCATGTGTACTAAGTCGCTTCAGTCATGTCTGACTCTTTGCGACCCTATGGACTGTAGCCTGCCAGGCTCCTCTGTCCATGGGATTTCCCAGGCAAGAATACTGGAGTGGGTTGCCATGCCCTCCTCCAGGGGATCTTCCCAACCCAGGGATCGAACTCACATCTCTTATGTGTCCTGTATTGTCATGCAGGTTCTTTCCCATTAATGCCACCTGGGAAGTCCTCATTATATCTTTGAATATAATATCTTTATTTTAAATGGAGGAATTTCATTTTTGTATATTTATTCTATAGCCTATTATTTTATTAAAATCTGTCTACAGTGATAAACTGTATAGTACAAAAAATATAGCCAATATTTCATAATAACTTTAAGGAAAGTATAATCTATAAAAATATTAAATCACTATGTTCTACACCTAAAACTAATATGATATTGTAAATCAACTATACTTAAATATATAGTAAAAAGAATCTCTCATTTGCAGTTTTTTCCTATTGATTTGAGCTTTGCAAAAAAGATGTGCAAATGGAGACAAATACCTTAGAATAGCTAGGAAAATCTTTAAAAAGAAGAAAAAAAAGGGAAGTAGAGGGTTGAACTTACTAGGTATTGGTTAAAAAAAAAAAAAAAGAAAGATGCCCAAAATGGAGTCACATGTGCTAACCCATATCACCAAATCAAGAATTAATACCTTACCTAATTGCAGTTTCAACCTTCTTCAGGAAGGTAACCATAACTACTCAGTCTAGAATTTTCTGGGAGCACCAGAGAGATAATCTGCCTAAGAGACCCGACTTCACTCAAAGGAAGGTGACCTTGCCTGAAATAACCCCATTCTTTTGTTCATTATTTACTTGCCCCACCCCCTCCCTGGCTTTAAAAGCCTTCTATTTTGTACAGAGCTCCTTCCTTCTAGATGAAATGCTGTACAATTCATGAATCATTGAATAAAGCCAATTTGATCTTTAAACTTAGTTGAATTTTGCTTTTTTTAACAGAAAAGCTTCAGTGATTAAAACAGAGGGCATTAATTCATGAGTAGACAGCTCAATGTAATAGAATTGTAGAAACTGATTCAATTGTATATGGAAATTTATATGTGAAAAAAGGGTGAATCTCAAATCAGGAAAAGATGGAGACTGTTTTTTCCCTGTAATTATGTTGTTTTACACAGTCTTAAGCTTACAGAAAAGTTGCAAGTATGGTATAAGGATCCTTTTATTCCTTGAAGCTTTTGAGAATAAGCTGTTGACACAATGTTCCATTACTACAACCCCCAAATACTTTAGTGTGTATTTCCTAGGAACAAAGTCATTCTCCTACAAAACCACAATACAGCTCTCAAAATTAGAAAATTAATATTGTCTCACAACTATAATCTAATCTTCAGACTCCATTCAAATTTTGCCAGTTGTCCCAATAATGTCCTTTCTAGAAAAATGACCCAGTCCTGAATCATACATTGCATTTAGTTGTGCTGTCTCTTTAGACTCTTTTAACTTGGAACACTTTTCAATCTTGCTTTGATATTCATGACCTTGACACTTTAGAAGACCCTAGTCAAGGAATTTTGTAGACTGTCCCTCAATTTGAATTTGTCTAATAGTCCCTTGTGATTAGATTCATTTTATGCATCTTTGACAGAAATTTCACAGAAACCTGTCTGTGTTCTCCTAATTGCATCCTATCAGGTACAATTTCAATTGATCCCATTCCTAGTGATGTCAATTTTGGTCTCTTGGTTAAGGTGGTATCTTCCAGACTTCTCTTATAAAGTTACTTTTTCTTTTGTAATTAATAACTATTTAGTGGAGAATTACTTTGAGACTACACAAATATCTTGTATTTTGCATGCATATGTGCTTAGTCATGCCCAACTCTGAGACCCCATGGACTATAGCCCACCAGGCTTCTTATCCATGAGATTCTCCAGGCAAGAATACTGGAGCGGGTTGCCATGCCCTCCTCCAGGGGTTCTTTCCAGCCCAGGGGTTGAACCTGCATCTCCTGCACTGGCAGGCGGATTCTTTACCACTGAGCCGCCTGGGAAGCTCTCACCTCTACTATGTGCTATGCTTAATTGCTTCAGTTGTGTCTGACTCTTTGCAACCCCATGAACTGTAACCCACCAGGATCCTCTGTCCATGGGGATTCTTAAGGCAAGAATACTGGAGTGGGTTGCCATGCCCTCCTCCAGGGCTTTTTTCCAGCCCAGGGATTGAACCTGCATCTCCTTTATCTCCTGCATTGGCAGGAGGATTCTTTTCCACTGAGTCATCTGAAAAACCCCATATCTTATTCCTCATCAAATAGTCAATGTATTTCCCTTATTATGTACAACACGATGAATTCATGGATTCTTATTCAATAGATTCTAATCCACACTGTATTTATTTTGATGTTCAAATTGTCTGTGAATTGGGCTGCCACTTCAAGCTGATTTCTTTGTCTTTCTGATATGTCTCCCCAAAGATGGAGCCATTAATAAATGGCACTTAAATAACTAGATAGCCATAAAGCAAAAGATAAAATTGAATCCATATCTCACATTTATACCAGGATACATTCTGAACAGATCAGCAATTTAAATGTAAAAGATTAGACTATACAGGTGCTCAAAGAAATACTTTATAAACTAGGAGTAGGGAAAACTTTTCTAACAACTCAGATACAGAAATATTAAGAGAAAAGATGGGAAGATGTCCTATGTTGAAGCCCTTTCTTCATTGTGATGATATTTAAATGTAGGGTTTTTGGAAGGTAGTTATGCAAAGAGTCGACACAACTGAGCGACTTCACTTTCACTTTCTTTCTTTAGGTTTAGACAAGGTCATGAGGGTGGGGCCCTAATGATAGGATTAGTGCCTTCATTGGAAAGAGACACCAAAACCCTCTAGTGCTCTCTCCCTCTCCTCTCTCTCCCACTCTCCCCCGCCCACTCCCTTTGCCAAGTGAGAAGGCAGAGGGAGTGAGAAGGTGGCCAAGTACAAGGCAAGAAGCCTCACCACAACCCGACCAGGTTGGCATGCTGATCTGATTTCCAAGCCTCCAAAATGAGAAATTTCTGTTGTTTTAGCCACTGAGTGTATGATACTTTGTTATGACAGATTAATGCACAATGTCAGGATTTTTCTATCTCCTCTACTCTTAGCCCTTTTCAGGTACCTTCTTCTGAGTCATTTGGCCCCATGTACCTTCTGTGTTACTGCTGCTTGATTTTTTTCCCCTCTTGGTCCACTGCCATGTGGTTTCCCCAATTTCCTGAACCTAGCTAGCTGCTTTGATGAAGTCTCTTATCCTACTGGACATAGTGTATTTTCTCTTTCAGCAAATCAAATGACCCATTAGCTCTTCCTTGACATACCTTACACCCATAAAAAACTTTGCAGTAAAAATTTCTTCAAATTTTACTAATACTGCAATTTCTCTAATAAAACGGCTTGATTTTAGGTAGATATTTTGGAGGTGTTTGCTTTAAATTGGAGAATGTTAGCTAAAGCATTTGTATGACAAAGCCAACAAAGCTCAACTAAGTCCTTTACACATTTTCTGAAAGAAACTACGTGACAGAGACCAACCATGATCTCTCCTTGGTTCTTTGTGTATCACTTGGAAGAAGCTCTCTATCCCAAAGTCCTAAACCACAGTCACATATTCTGCATATTATTAACCACTTACTCACAGATATCCAGCCAAATGCACTATAATTATTATTATACTATGAATCCCAGAAGTCTCTGAAATTCTGGAATGTTTTCTAAATTGTCCAGTGAAGAGATTAAATTGTGCTCACTATAAAAGAAACTTAAGAGACTCAGCCAAATGCAATGTGTAAACTTGTTTGGATCTTAATTAGAGTAAACCAGTTATATCTAAGGGATGGATGGAGAAATTTGACTATGGATTGGCTGCTAGATTATATTAAGCAATTATTGTTCATTTTGATATATGCGATAAGGGCACAGTGGTTATATAAAAATACCTTATCAGTTAGAGATGTATACTAAATATTTAGACTGTAAAACAAAGTAATATTTAAGATTTGCTTTAAAATACACTAGGAGAAAATAGAAAATAGTGACTGATGTAAATAAAATAAGACTGGCAAAGTAGTGACAGATATTGAAATTAGGTGATAGGTGCATGAAGAAAAAGTTATACTATTTTCTATATTTTTAAGTTGAAATATAGTTGATTTACAATATTCTAGGCATACTGCAAAGTGATTCAGCTGTGTGTATATATATATATATATATATATATATATATATATATAAAATATAATATATATACCCTTTTCAGATTCTTTTCCCATATAAGTTATTGCAAACCATTGAGTATAGTTCCCTGTGCTATACAGCAGGTCCTTGTTGCTTATTTATTTTATATATAGTAGTTTGTATCTGGTAATCCCAAACCCCTAATTTATCTCTCCCCCTCTTTTCCCTTTAGTAACCATAAGTTTGTCTTCTATGTCTGTGAGTCTGTTTGTGCTTTGTAAATGAGTTCATTCGTATCATTTTTTACATTCCACATATAAGTGATGTCATATGGTATTTGTCTTTCTCTGACTTACTTCACTTGTATACATTTCTACTTACGTACATTCATGAAAACTTTCAGAATTAAATGTTTTAAAAATCTGTTGACTATATTTTGTTAAGCATATTTCATTATGCTCAAAAGATTTAAAAACTGGTAATTGGTTGATAAATTTGTGTTAATCTGAAAAATACTGCCCAGTCATGTTGGATAATAGAGGATTTGCTGCATTTCAAAGGAAATAATTTCCTCTCCAACTTCCTTACTTCCTACTCTCGTAAATCATTCAGTTACTTGGTTTTCCACCTGGAATAATGCGGAACAAATTCAGATGAAATTTTCATCTCCTCAAGACAGATAAGTTAATACTTTTCCAACTTAAGAGGACTGATGATGTGGGCCACAGAGCTAGAAAAGACATTTGGAGCTATTTGGTCTACATCTCCACAAGTAAGCCTGGGGACCAAGGCTCAGACCAAGGTCTGAGTCAGGTAGGCCCTAATAGTGAGGCAGTGGGACAGAAAGAAGGTTCTAAATAGGAACAGGAAGCAGTATCATCTCAGACACCCCTTTCTCCTAAAAACAGCCAGGATTACATAGCCAGGATTAGAGTGCAGGACTCCTGGCGATGCAAATCAAGTATTAAAGAGCTCACGTCGTGAAGTTGTCGTGGCAGTAATTTTGTGTGACAGTAATTCCTGTTTATATAATACTTGGGCTATCTATGTGTGTGTGACACTTACCAACACACTCCATGTAGCAGGGCATTTTCAGGCTCCAAAAAGCAATATTTGTAGTTGGGATTGCAAATGGAAACCTGCTGGGCTCAAAATAGATGCTATTTAGCAATGGCTGTTTATGCCTTCTGGGCATTTAAGTCAAGTCATTTCATCGATGCTGAGATTCCAGGAGCAACTCTGGGTATTTTCAGTTACAATGTTGACTATAGAAAAAGCATAGTGTTCTTTGACTGCAAAATGCTAGATTAAAAAGAAAATACTATTTGTGGTTTAATTTCCGTGATTGATTATCCAAATAATTGAGACTGAAACAAGTTGTTTCCCTGCATTATCGATATTACCAATGCCCTGTGTGAAACTCACCCTGGAATGGATGGGACTAAAATACAGACTGTCACCCACCCTATCCTTATGGGGGAGAAAAAAAAATCCTTAGAGCCTGAATTCTCTTCTCTCCTACTTTAATATTTTAGAAGTTACATCCTAAACCCCACGATTTCCTGGCAGCCTGCTCCTGCATCAGATCACAACTGATTTAACTATGATGTCACTATCAACTAGAACAAATTACTCACTGTCCCTACCTTTGGAGGAAAAAATATTTTAACTTTCTGTGTTCCTCAAAGGAATGAGACAACTGCTAATAAGAGTGCTCATTTGAGTCCTGACTGCACATTCCAGGCCTCTCTCATATATCCTTGGAGACGTAGGAAAAATACTAGAGAACTCTTGCTCTAAATGGGATTGCCACATTTGGCAAATAAAAATACAAGATGTTCAGTTACATTTGAATAGTCTTTCAAAAAATTATTTTATTGAAGTATAGTTGATTTACAATGTTGTGTCAATATCTGCTGTACAGCAATATACAATGTGTGTGTGTGTATATATATATATATATATATATATATATATATAAATTCCTCTTCATATTCTTTTGCAATATGGCTTATCACAGGATATTGAATATAGTTCCCTGTGCTATACAGTAGAACCTTGTTGTCTGAATAAACTTTTAAAATATAAGGGTAAAACATCCCTGGTGGCTCAGGGTAAAGAGCCTGCAGTGCGGGAGACCTGGGTTCAATCCCTGGTTTGGGAAGATCCCCTGGAGGAGGGCATGGCAACCCACACCAGTATTCTTGCCTGGAAAATCCCCAAAAGGTGTTCCATATGACATTTGCAACATACTCATACCGAAAACATTAGACGGTGTTTATCCAAAATTCAAATTTAACTGGATGGCCCATACTTTATCCGGCAACCCTAGCCCCCAAAAGATATTTTGTTATGATTCAGAAGGAGAAATCAATACCAAAAAAGTCAATTTGAGGGTAATAAATAGCAAGATATAATTCTTAAATTGTGGGTTGTAATGAAAGGGAAGTGTTAGCAGAGGTTAGAATTCCTCCAGCAACGAGTTACTCAAGGAATTCTGTCTTTAGGGAGTTTTTCGATGTCCCCAGCCCTTGGCATAGTGGTAGAGGTGTTTACTAGATTCTGTGTGTGTAATGAATGAGCAAGTAAACGAATACATCCATGAGTGTTAGGGGACTTGAGGTGGGTCTTGAAGGAAGACCAAGATCTATTGGTAAAAAGTAGCAGAGAGAAGGAGTGAACTAACATTGGCAGGAGTCTGAGTGGGAGGAGCTGTTCAAAAGAAAAATTTTTATAGCAGTGGTTCTCAATCATTTTTTGACTGAGAAAGATTTCAGCAGAGAAAAAGATTTCATAACTGTTGATGAAACTACTCATTGCACTTTCCAGTGGGAAAAGAACTAGTGCAACAAAATTCAATAAAAGTCTATGGGAGTCTGTTCTGTATTTCTGTGTCTCTTTTTCTGTTTTGCATATAGGGTTATCGTTACCATCTTTCTAAATTCCATATATATGTGTTAGTATGCTGTAATGTTCTTTATCTTTCTGGCTTACTTCACTCTGTATAAGGGGCTCCAGTTTCATCCATCTCATTAGAACTGGTTCAAATGAATTCTTTTTAACGGCTGAGTAAAATTCCATGGTATATATGTACCACAGCTTCCTTATCCATTCATCTGCTGATGGGCATCTAGGTTGCTTCCATGTCCTGGCTATTATAAACAGTGCTGCGATGAAATACAGAACAGACTTTTGAACTCTGTGGGAGAAGGTGAGGGTGGGATGTTTCAAAAGAACAGCATGTATAGTATCTATGGTGAAACAGATCACCAGCCCAGGTGGGATGCATGAGACAAGTGCTCCGGCCTGGTGCACTGGGAAGACCCAGAGGAATCGGGTGGAGAGGGAGGTGGGAGGGGGGATCGGGATGGGGAATAAGTGTAAATCTATGGCTGATTCATATCAATGTATGACAAAACCCACTGAAATGTTGTGAAGTAATTAGCCTCCAACTAATAAAAAAATTAAAAAAAAAAAAAAAGTCTATGGGATTATATGTGATCAGAAACACTAAAATTTTACATTTTTAGGTATGTTTACAGCTTTGCAGGGAACCCTTGTCACTCATTAGTGGCTTAAGGATTGTATTTTGGGAAATGTCCAACTAGAATACAGGTGTTAAGTTTCTTGAGCTGGAACACTGAAAAGTGAGAAACTAAATCTTAAATCTCTAATATTTTGATATGAAAGTGTTAATAGAACAGCATACTCTCTGGCCTGGAAGACTTCAAATGCATTTTTATAAGTCTTTTAAAATCATCTGAGACCAAAAAGGAACATGATTTAAATTCTGAAATTGCTTCAGGCTAGATCAGGGTTTCCCAACCTCTGCCCAGTTGACCCTTTGTACAGGAAGATTCTTTGTTATAGGGGCTGTCCTGAGCATTGCAGGATGCTTGGCAGGACTCCTGGTGTCATGGTCAATGTTCTGTGTCAAACTGACTGGCCACAGAGTGTCCAGATTAAACATTATTTCTGGGTGTGTCTATGAGAGTGTTTTTGGATGAGATTAGCATGTGAATCTGTGGACTCAGTAAGGCAGATTGCTCTCTCCAATGTAAGTGGGCATCGTGCAAGCCACTGGCCTAAATAGGACAAAAGGTGAAGGCAGGAGGAATTTGCCCCTCTTGTTTCCTGCCTGCTTGCTTGACTTTGAACATCTCGTCTGATCTTTACCAGCCCTCAGACTGGAATTTAAACCATTGATTGATTCTTCTGGTTCTCAGGCTTTCCGATTTGGACTGAATCACATCTTTTGGCTTTCCTGGGTTGCCATCTTGCAAATGGCAGATCAGATTGTGGGACTTCTCACCCTTCACAATGGTGTGAGCCAATTCCTCATCATCTATATATCTCCATCCTACTGGTTCTGTTTCTCTGGAGAACACTAAATGATATACCAGGCTTCTACCCACTGGATACCAGTAGCACCACCACTGCTCTCCCCTTCCCCACCATTTGCATGCAACAAACAACAATGCCTCTAGACATTGCCAAATGTCCCCTGGTTGGGGGGCAGCCCCTGTTGAGAACCATTGGTCTAGATGAAAGCATCTTGCACTGATTGAATTAGATGTCTAACAAGTCTCTAACATAATTCTTTTCCTACCCAACTGAGACAAATAAGGGGCAATTTGAGCAAATAAAGCCTATGCATTTGGAAAGCTCATTTCTAAGATGAATAAAGGTGCTGCCAGACATGAATACATGATGATGAAAAAGCAAATGATGAATCATATCCATTAAGATCACACACATTCACTTCAAAGATCTTGACTTCATTAGTCCTGGGTTGACCTCTTCAGACTTGCTCATTAAAATAAGTGCATTTGAAAATGAAAGGGAAATCATTACTGGCTAATTATAGAGATGATTACCTTTAATAAATTCTTCTATATCTACAATTTTGGGGGAGAAGAAAAATTGCCCATGATAAAGGAAAAAAAGAAAGACCCTTGAAAATCTGGAGGCCCTCCCAAGTGGCATATCTCTTTAGCTGATAAACACTTCTGTTAATTCAAAAATGCTTGAAAATTTTGCATATTCAAAATTATTCTACCAAAACAGGTAGTTGTCATATTGTTCACCTCTGGCTATCTTATCCTAGAGAGTTCATTTCTTCACTTTGAGAAACAATTACTACTTCTAACTACTATTTAGAGCTTCCCTGGTGGCTCAGTGGTGATAAATCTGCCTACCAACTCAGGAGATGAGAGTTTGATCCCTGGGTCAGGAAGAGCCCCTGGAAAAGGGAATGGCTACCCACTCCAGTATTCTTGCCTGGAGAATCTTGCCTGGACTGAAGAGCCTAGGGTAGCGAAGGAGTCAGAGACGACTTAGCAACTAAACAACAACACAGCGAACTGCTATTTGGAAGCTCATTAAGAATTGATTTCTATGGGAGAGATAAGCAAGATGTATCCATAGCACACTTTTCCTGATTCAAGAAATTTCCCCTTTAGTGAAGTTAGAAAAAAATCACTTTTTCTAGGAATTTATTAAGTGCAATGGATTAATGGATTCAAGATATGTATAAAATGAATGTATACTTTGAATGCACACTGTTTTAGGGAATTATTGACCAAATATTAGAAGAAACTCTCTTATCCTTGCTTTCCTTAAAAAGTAAAACATTGAGTGAAAGTTTTGGAACTCCAAGAGATAATCAGTCAAAGGGATTTTCAGTAAAGTCCCTTAATTTTCTACTCATGATAATAATTGGATATAGGACTTCTATTTCCAGCAACATGATGTATATAATAGATGCCCTGAAAATTTTTCCAATACAAAACAGCTAAAAAATGCCAGATAAAATATAATAGACATCACATAATACAAAACAAAAGAAGGCTGACACAAAAGGTCACAGATAGAATGATACTATTTATATGAAATATAAGCAATAGGTAAATCCATAAGTACAAAAGGCAGTATAGCAATTGCCAGGGCCTGAGGGGTGGAAAACAGGGAATTAACCGCTGGATGGGTTCAGGGTTTCCCTTAGGGGTGATAAAAATTTGTAGAAATAGACAGAGGTGGTGATTGCACAACACTGTGAGTGTACTAAATATCACTAAACTGTACACTACAAAATAGTTAATTTCATGTTATGTGGAATTTCTCTCAATACAAAACAGAGAGACATAACAGACGTCTTTTTACATGTGTGGCCAGGTTAATAATAAAGTGGTAGAAATCATGAGGGGCTAAAACTTAAGAGGCAGATGGAAATGCAAGTGATCATATGAAACTATAGCTCTAGTGGGGCTATATGATTTTCTTGATGAAGGGAATTGACTTTAAAGGGCAGCACAGGGCAGGAGGCAGTGCTTTGGATACATGCTGCATCAGGTGAGACCACTGGATGAAGCCACAACACTGAAAAGAATGGTTCAATGAAAGGGTTCGTTGAAAACAAGCCACCTGCATGAAAGGCAAAAGAACTTATCTCAGCTTGGGATGTGAATGTGGGGAAAAAAAGTTTCTTTCTGAAAAAACTGTAACAGCAGGTTGCACTTACAATGAATGCTAGAAATGATAGGGAAAAGTAACAGTTGAAAACATATAATTAAAAGGGATATTTAGCACATTAAACAATTACATAAAATTAAACACAATGGTGAAAATATAAGGAGTTGAAAATAATTGGTTAGTGCCTTGAAATTAAAGAAGAATGAAAATACTATAAAGGTGATTTTTAAAATTAAAGATCATATAAAATGAAGAGATAATCAAAGGGAAGAATTTTTAAAGGAATAAATCTTAGAGTCAAAGATTAGAAAATGGTGTACTAATCCATAAAAAGTAATTTAACATAGGCTAAGCAGAGTAAGGGGGCTTCCCATGTGGCTCAGTGGCAAAGACTCTACCTGCCGATGCAGTAGATGCCAATTTGATCCCTGGGTCAGGAAGATCCCCTGGAGAAGCAAATGGCAATCCACTCCAGTATTCTCATCTGGGGAGTCCCATGTATAAAGGAACCTAGTGGGCTACAGTCCATGGGTGTCACAAAAAAGTTGGTCACAACTTAGCAACTAAACAACAATAAAATAAAATAAAGAGTGTGCAAAACCAGAAATGCCAAGGTACAAATAATTCTAAAATAAAGGATATATATACACCATTACTGTGAGCAAAAATAACAGCCTTGCAAGCAATAACAAAGTGGCTGAGACTTCCTAACTGGGAGTGGCCATACCCCAGAGTGGGAACTGGTAGAGGCCCTCATGTCAGAGGGACAATGGTGGCAAAGTCCAAATTCCAGAGGCCACAGACATACCTTTGGTTATTTATAAGGTGACTTGAAATCCAAGTCACCTCCTTAGTAAAAACACACACAGACTGGGAGGCAGGAGATAGATGGGCCCCAGACTGAACAGTTTCTCCCCTGTGGACAGAAACTCCATAATAGCAGAAACTCCATAAAAGCAGGATGATGAAGGAGGCTGGGCCCTGTCCAGATAAGAGATAAAAGGCCACATATTCCTCATTCTCAAAGTTAAGAAGATCTCCCCAACTACATATGCACAGAAAGGCTCCTCGGAGGTCAAAAAAGGAGGAGGAGTAGTCACCTCATAATGAGTGATGTCAGCTACCCATAGACTTCTCTGGAATCCATCTTGGCTAAGAGATGAGCATGCACACATGGGAGGACCCTGAGACATACCAAATATGAACTCAGAACCAAGCAAATGAAAATGATCAGCCCAAACAAACCTGTAAGTAATGCCCCCAAAACATGACTCAAGCCACCATGAGGGCACAATCCTCCCTCTGAGTCTGCCCATGTGTTGTATCTACCTACACACACTGTACTCTTTTCTCCCCCTAATAAATACTTGCTTCACTGCTTTTCATCTTTGTGGGAAATCTTTTCTGCAAAGCCACAGGGCCAGGGCATTGTCACTGACTACTAGTCTAGTGGCTAGGATTTGGTGCTCTCACCTCGACGACCTGACCTCAGTCTCTGGCTGGGAACTGAAATCCCGCTTCAAACCACTGTAGGCCAAGGGCCACCCGAGATCAAGAGTACGAAGGATAGGGGCTTTTCCAGCATCATACAACTGATAAATGAGAGAAATATGAGCATATGCCTGGGCAAAACTTGTTGTTACTTCAAAAGTGGAGATAAACAATGTGCTGGGAGGATTTGAGGCAATGCACCTGAAGGGTCTAATACAATGTTTTGGTCAAGTAGAAAAAGGATCCAGAAGCAGTTGCCTTATGATAAGCAACAAGCTTTCAAGTGAATCTTCAGCTGAATTTAACGCTCTTTCCATTAGCCTATAGCACTTCTGGCCTCATCCCACTGACAGCTTGAGTGGGCAGGTAGTTCCTCTTTTTTAACTTTCTTTCTTTCCTTGAGGGACTTCCCAGGTGGCTCAGACAGTAAAAAAAAATTGGCCTGCAATGCAGGAGACCAGGGTTCGATCCCTGGGTTGGGAAAATCCCCTGGAGAAGGGAATGGCAACCCACTCCAATATTCTTGCCTGGAGAATTCCATGGACAGAGCCTGGTGGGCTACAGTCCATGGGGTTGCGAAGAGTTGAACACAACTGAGCGATTAACACTTTCACTTTCTGGTGTACAGCAATGTGACTCCGATATATATATATACATATATCCTTTTTGATTATGTTTTATCACAAGATACAGAATGTAGTTCCCTGTGTTATACAGCAGGACCTTGTTGCTTATCCATTCTACATATAATAGTTTACATCCAGGCAGATGTTCTACTAACACACCATGTACCCAACCCCAGCTGAGACTCTAGCTGGTGTCTTCAGGTTTCTTCCTTCCCAAGGTCCCTACTTTTCCTCTCATATTTGCACAGTAACTGCAGTGATCTGCTCTTTGCATAATGACTTGATAATTCAGTCTCAAGTGTTACTGCAATGGGACTCCTTCAATTCTCCATGGCCTAGACTGGCTCAGTCCCAGCCTGGGTCAGGAATAAGGTGTCACATTTGTACAACCCTACTAGAGTTACAGAACATTTTCACATGACATTTCTTGTTTAACCTTCACATCAGCCCTGGAGGAATCAATTTCAAATAGCTGCATTCCAGAGGTAGCATAGCTACCAAGCTATAAAATATTAGGATTTCTAACAATGTTCTTTCCTCCTACATTTCCTCTACAAAAATCTGGAAAAATAACTCTTAGGACCAAATAACATTCTTCTTACAAATTAAAGGTAGGACATGGCAATGATCATCTTCTGTCACAGTTGTCATTATTCTTGAGTAAGCAACTGAAATCAATTCTATCTATCTTATGAAACAAAGAATGTGTTGGAAAGATACAGGTTGGTTAACAGAATCCGTGGGAAGACTTATGAACTAGGCTAATAAATAAACAGGAATCTAAGTTATAGTGTTGGCTAGTTTATGTTTAAGCAGCTTAAATCAATGAAGTCTTATTTCTTACTCAGTCCACATATTCATTTTGAGTTGACAAAGCATCTCTGCTCAACATAGTCCCTCAGGGCCCTAGGCTGATAAGGCAGCCACCATCTCAAACCTTGCCAGTAGTCACACCAGAAGGAAAAGATAACTCTAGTGGGTTGTATGGATGTGTGCTCTGTTCCTTAGTCATGTCTGACTCTTTGCAACCCCATGGACTGTAGCCTGCCTGGCTCCTCGTCCATGGGATTCTCCAGGCAAGAATACTCGAGTGGGTTGCCATTTCCTCCTCCAGGGGATCTTCTCAACCCAGGAATTGAATCTATATCTCCTGCATTGGCAGGTGGATTCTTTACTAGGAGCCACCACTTGACCAATTAAACTCTCAGTCCTGAAGGAACACTCTTCACTTCCACCCCAGTTCATTGGCCATAACCAGCCACATGGCTCCATCCAACCACAAGGCAGCCAGAAAATGAAATTGTACCATGTTTCCAGAGGAAGGAAAGAACTGGAAGTCAATGACGAATAGTATTCAGGACTGACATAGTCACACAGAAGGAAAATCCCCTGGTTAGCATGTCAACTCTGGGCACTGTTGGCCACCACTAGCAATGGCAGAATAAAGCCTAAACGCTCCTTATCATTCATTCTGATTTCCAAACCCCGGATGCATTCTGAATTCAAAGTCCATATCAATTGGCTGGGCTTGGGTCACATGACCACGTTCTAGTTGTCACAACCTGTCTCCCACTATGTCGTTGTGTGAATTCAATAGTAGATTCCCCAAATTCAAGAAGGAAGTTTAGATCCTGGGCAATCAAAAAGGAGAAAAATGTCTACTAAGCAACAAATGTCCAATATGCTTAGCTTGCAGAAGAAAATTTTTAAAAATATATAAATGACCTTATTTGAAGTGTCTTTTCTATTTGTTCTCTGATCCATTTGGAAATCAGTGCTACATGGGACATTCACTCGTATCCACATCCATATATTCATTTAGGCAACAATGTTCACAGAGATCTCATCTATTTCCAGGCATTCTGAGCACACCAAGATGAATAAGACATGGTACTCTGGAAGCTTATGTTCCAATAGTAAGATAGACACTAAATAAATAATTGCAATACACACCTGAAACTAACACAACATTGTAAGTCAACTATACTCCAACAAATTTTTTTTAAAAAGAAAATATTTTCTCCCATTCTGCATGTTGTCTTTTCATTTTGTTTATTGTTACTTCTACTGTATAGCAGATTTTTAATTTGATTGTCTCTTGTTTATTGTTGCTTTCATCATTTGAATTTTTGGTGTCACATCTTAAAAATCATCCCCTAGACCCATATCGAAGAGTTTTTCTCCTATATCTTCTTCTAGAAGTTTTATGGCTACAGTTCCAATTACATCCTAAATCTATTTCAGGTTTTTTTAAGTGGTATAAGGGAAAGCTCTAATTTTATTCTTTTGCATGTGAATATTCAGATGGTAAAGAATCTGCCTACAATGCAGGAAACCTGAGTTTGATCCTTGGGTAGAAGATCCCATGGATAAAGGCATGGCAACCCACTCCAGTATTCTGGAGCTACATGTCCAGGGGGGTCGCAAAGAGTTGGACCCAGCTGAGCAATGAAGCACACATGCGCATTCATTTTTTCCAACGTTATCAATTGAAGACTGCCTTTTCCCCACTGTGTTTTTTTGGCTCTTTTAAAATATTACTTGATAATACAAAGTAATAACTGCAATACAGTGTGATGTCTTTTTATAGAGATTAATGTTAAAGAATGGTGTTGGCACAAAGTAGAGAGTAATTAACTTTAATGAAGGAAGGACCCCATGGTCAGAGATGGTCATTCTGGGAAGATGCTATACAAGTGAGATGCTGCCTTGGAGAAAGATGATTATGGTAGTATATCAGGGGCATAGATGAGCAGATAGAGCTGGGGCTAGAATACAGGCTGCCAGATTTAGCAAATAAAAAAATAGGATGTCCAGTTAAATTTAAATTTCAAATGAACAATACTTTTTTGTGTATGTCCCATGCAATATTTGGGACATCTTTACACTAAAAATTATACTAAAAATTGTTTGAGTAAGACAGATTTAACTGTGTGTCTGTATTGTATCTGGTCACCATAACTGGAATGCTTTCTTACTCACTCTTTAGGATACATTTCAAATGTCCTGAACCCCTTGGTTTGCCCGAATATCTTCTTCTGTGCCCTTCTGGACTCACACATGTGCCTCCATCATAGAGTAGAGAACATTTTTGTGAAGTTATCCTTGGTACTGGGTGAATTGTCATAAAGAACTCCAAGAAATCATATCGTACTCTTTGCAAAGCATCAAAAAGTTCAAGCAACATAGAAGTTTGACCTTTCAGTGTAAATATATTTTTGACATGAAACTTTAGAAAAAAGGATATCTTGCATTTTTCTATTTTCAGAATGCTGATGAAATGATAAGAACATATGAATAAATTAGTGCTTTAAGAGGAAAAGTATTATTTAAAAGGTAAGTCATTAGGTAGCCTGGCAAGGAAGTCTAACCCATTTCCTTGACTTGAGATAGGAATCATATCAGCAAGATGAGAATCTAGCTAAGAATCAAGTGTCCTTTTACAGGTACGGAAATTAGGACTCAGAGAAGCTAAGTAACTTGTCCCAGGTCATGGAACTAATTAGTGACTAAGGTTTAAAGGTCTTTTGATCTCCAGCCCAGCACACTGGTGATTGTCTACAGAAAACTTGGATGGACAATTTCCAAGGTCATTTGAGTGTTTATTAGCTCCTTATTATCAAAAAGTCCTTCTTTCCTTCCACCTTATTTAAGAGCTTCATCCTGCTAAATTCTTGATTTGCTTCTTGTTCAATAAAATGGAAAAATAAACCTCACTCTCATCAAACTGTGCTTTGTATATTTAAAGCACTATTAAGTTGATCCCTAGGTTATCTCATTCTCAGGAAAAAATAAAGACAATTTTTTTATGGAGTTTGTTCTCCTGGACCAAGTGACTCTCTTTTGAACTATTAGGTCTTTAAATCTGTCCTACATCAGAGAGCATGGCATAGAAATGGCATTTTAGCATGGTCCTGCTCATTTTGAGAATAAAGAAAGAATTACAATCAGTGCATTTTCATACATCCCTATATATATTATGATCACATTTCTTTTAAAGAAAAAAAGGTAGAGAAAATGGCTTTTAATTGCTGGTTCATGGTAATGTCACCCACCTCAAATCACGACATAATTTTACTGCTACCCATAGTGAGTCCACTGAGATCCCAGTACTTTTGCCCTGTAACTAGGCATTAATATTTCATGTGCCTTACACCTTAAAGGGCTTACTTTGCCAAAGTAAGCTGAAACTCATTTTCTTTTCTATTCTTAGGCTTTCCCTTAGATGCATTTTACTAAGAATGCAAAGCCATGAACATGCAGACCATAGATCTTAACTAGGGCAAAATGTATTACATTTCAAGGAATTTAAGTCTAGAGTTTCTTCTTGGCCAATTCTCACTGAAGTCCCAATATCCTTTTTACTTAATCTCTCTCATAGCCGTTTAGTATGTATTGTCCTTATTTTTAATCTACAAAGTCTCTAATTGCCCTGTAATAACACAAGCTTATCTTCTTAGGGCATTTCCTTATATACATTACAAATCTTCAAAGGTACATGATGTCTATACGCTAACTTAGAAGGTAAACACGAATATCTGCTCATAAACTATAATACCAGGATCAGAATAAATATTAAAACCATTCTGTTCAGTATCTGGTGTAATTACCTTTTCTTCTAATACTTTTGTTTGAACCTTTCCTTCTTGCCTAAAAGTGTAAGTCTCTTCTAAGTCCTCCCCATTCATAGAGGTTTACCTTATAATCTCTCTCCTCTATGATGATTTGCTGACCAAAACATTGTTACCATACTTACTAAACACACACACCTTTTTAACCTACCTTTAAGTAGTATCTGTTACTTGAAAATTAAGTTTTAACTAAGGAGGTTTTCTGGAGAATGTTACAAACAAAAATTCATTTTGAATAAGTAAGAGTTTACAAGATGAATAGACTATTTGAAAGATTTGCCATTGTGTGGGAAGGGTATAGTAAATAGCTATATGAATGCAGCAGAATATCCAGGCAGTCTTAATGTTCCCAAAAGGAAGAGAATCTGAAGGGTGTGACAGAGGGTATGGTGGAGAGACAGACAGGAGCATAATCATGTGGCTTGCATAACAAGGATAAAGAATTTGATATGTATCCAAAAATTGAAGAGACCACTGAATAATTTTAAGCTGGAAAAGAATTTGTATTTCAGACTGATCTTGCTGACTTCAGCAACCTAATGGGATTTGGGGGACTCTAGACTGTCAAGAAACTATGGATTTCTATCATCCAGGAAAGGGGTGGAGAGGTCTGAATCAAAGCAGATATAATTATGCCATTAGTTGCCTCAAAAGGGGAGTTTTCTTTTAAAAAACACTTTTTATTTTATATTGGAGTATAGCTGATAACAATGCTGTGATAGTTTCAGGTTCACAGCAGAGTGACTCAGTCACATCTGTAAATGTATCCATTCAAAGAGGGAGTTTTAAATGCCAATTTGTCCAACTAAAATTAACTTAATACTTACTACTTGAGGATCATCTAGAAAAAAAAACAAAATAAAATATTTGATAGAATTAAAAACAAAAAGAATATACATTACTTAGAATTTGGGGTATTTTGAGAGATGATTCAAATCATTCAAGAGTTAGCTTTTAACTACATTTCTAGTGAAAAAGACTCTTTGAGGTCAATTGCTTCCACCTTCTTTCTTACTCTAAATGTACTTGAGCATAAAAACAAACCAAAATGTCCCACAAGGAAACCTCACATGTAGTTCCACAGTTCATTTATGCACACAATCCGGGCACATTAAAGTTTTACCTTAGAGAAAAATAAATTGACAAAATTAATATTTGAGTAAGGAAGTCCCACATATTTAGATTCTGCTGGCAAGTTATGCAGTGTGATCAGAATTCAAGCTGGAGAGACATAAACAAGTAATCTTGAGGTTAACTTTCTATAAAAGTGCTAGATACTGAGGTTCAAATATATGTTAGTTTCCAATAGCAACAAGTTTCCAGGGTTGTTAGATTTTAAAAAATTGTGCTCAATGGACTTCGCTAGTAATTCAGTGGCTGAGGCTCCATGCTCCTAACGCAAGGGGCCAGGGTTCTATCCCTGGGAAAGGAACTAGATCCTACATGCCACAACTAAAAACAAACAAACAAATGGATCCCACAGGCCACCACTAAGACCCAGCACAGCCAAATAAATAAATAATAATTAGAATAAAAGGGAAAAAATGTGCCCAAATTCTATTTCTATCTTTTTTGACCACAGTATCCTCTCATTTCCATAGGAAAACAATAACAATTGTCCATCTATTTCTTTAAATACTCCCAGAGAATCCCACTTCTTTTAAAGAAGCCTTCTGGTTTTGTTTGTTTACTCACAATTTTTAGGGATAGAGAGTTGCAGCTTGTACATTGTCCTGTGTGCTTCAGACTTAAATACTTCCTGTATTTTTCCTATGCTATTGAGCCCATCTGTTAATTCAAGATACACCCTTCATTTAGCTGGTGCCCTTTAAGTCATTCTGAATTATGTCGATCCAGGGTGCTTCATATCTAAGACCTCTTTTTAGTAAAATAGCATATGACAGAGCTTGATCCAAACTGTCCTGAGGAAAAGCAGGTGCTGTTTAAATTCTAAAGGGAAAGCATAGCTTCTTTATTTGATTTTCAAGGTAATTGCTCAGATCCAAAAGAGTCAATGCAATGAAAAATTTTCTCTGGAATATATTTTATTATATTATCCTCCAGTTGCTTAAGTAACAACCATAAATTATTAAATTCTGATCATAACAACAAGCATTTTCAAATAAATTGGTCAAATGTCTATGCCTGAGACAAAGCAATGGAGAGGGGGTGTGTGTACCCAGACGTAAAACAAAGGATGGATTTCATAGATTGTAGTTCTGATATTTTCTTGGCAGTAAGATCAGAAGTTATGAATTACATGAACCTGAAATCCTTCCTGGAGGAAAACAGTGCTTCCTTTATTTAGCTCAGGGCTCTCAAAACAAAAGACATCTGTAAAACGTGGCTTCGGATTCCAAAGGTATTTAAGCATGGATATGAAGCACACAAAACATTGTTATTTAAAATATTCTTTTAAAAATTTTATGTGAATCCATACATGTTTTCATATACGTATATTTTTTAAATGCAAACTTTTTTCTCTTTTTCACTTTTGCTTGGCTGCTCCATCTACCTCCCCTATTCTCATCCACAATCATCCCTCCTGAAGAGGAAAAGTTTAAATTTTACATAACCTCCTGCTCCTTCTGCCTCTCTAACTCAGCTTGCTCCTTGCAATGTCTGGATCCTGTAGGTCACGTAGTCTCAGAAAGTGTGGCCTCACAATACTAGGAACTGGAGCTTATCTCCCTCACCCTTGTCCTGCTCGTTGCAATCGCCCAGCCCCTACAAACCCACTTAATCATGCCTGTCCACGTATAAAAACTGCAACCCCTTTGTTTGGGGCTCAGAGCTTAAAGTGCTAATTCCTTTGGACCTGCCTGCATAATAAACCTGAGTTCTCCAACTCTCTGAGTGTGGTGCTTGGTTTCTCGAGTACTGGTTTCTGCAACATTTCTGGAGGCCCCCATGAGAGTCCCTTGAGCTGCCGGACTGGTGGCTCGGTCAGGCTGGAATGAAGGAACCCCGAGAGGAATGAGGAGGGGCGCCACCTGATGGTATTCCAGTTTCTCTTTCGGACCAATGTTCCAACTCTCCTGACAGATGAGACCCAACTTGACTCCTTGAAGAGATAGACCAACTCACCTGGAATGGCCACAGGATCACAGAAGGCCCCAGGGCCAGTACCCAGTCAGGTCCTACCCCAGCGGGTAGAAGAGGAGACTGATCACCTCCTTGGAGCTCCCAGGAAGGGAGCATCAGATAGGGAGAACTGAAGACTCAGAAAAAGGGAGGCATTGTGACTCATAACCTCCCTGGAGCTCCCAGGAAGGGAGCAATAGTTAAGAAAATCTGGGGACCCGGGAGAAGGGAAGCATTGTGATAGCCTCTGAATGATAGTGAGTGCATGATTGCTGATTGAATGGAGTGAGAAAAATTTTTTTTTGGAAACTGCAAAACCAATTCTTTTTTGCATATACAGTTAAAAACAACCAGCTTGTTAAAAGTCCTGCCTAGGGAAAAGATTGAAGTTAACCATTTCCACATCCTTGAAATACACAGACAACTTTGCCTAAGACCTCAGCCTTGGGCAAATTAGAACTTCAAGCAAAGAAAGAAAAAAGTGGGGGAGGTCAAAGAAATATTTTACATCTCAAACAGAAAACTATAAGATCTCTGTCTGTCTGTATTTATATATGTCTCAGCATATGTCTTTTGGTTTTTTTTCTGATAATATTGTTGAAGTTGTAAAGAATTCTAATTTAATTGGCCTAAAAAACTAAGCACTGGCAAATCAAACAATTCTAAATACAAGAAAAATTAACCTAAATAAATTTCAGATTCACGTAAACTGGGAAATATTCAATATTAAATATCTAGTGTTAATGTTTATTTGCTAATCTAATAAAGAAGTAGGATGTATGTTTTTAATGAAGAAGACATAAAAAATAAAATTACATTTTATAAAGGGAAAAGAAAGTAGGTCTGACTTACAGGTGGCTGTTACAGAAAGTGGATAAAAAGTTTGTGGAAGGTGGACCCTGAAAAAAAGTTTTGTGCATGGTTAGGACTGATTAAGTTTAAAATAAATTTAGTTAAGTTTACCTAAATGAGTTTAAAGTAAGCTGGTACAAAACTTGAATTCAGCCTTTCTTTCTGTTAAGAGGATATACTTTCTTCAGATGTTGAACTGCTTTTAATAATAGATTTAAGTTCCTTTAACTCTTAATTGATCCATTCTATATTTACCTTTGAAATCCTTTGTTACCTTTGGCTAAGTAAATAACTATTATTTCACAGTGACTTATATGATCCTACCTGACTGAGTGTTATAAACCCTATTCATATTTATCCACAAAGCACCCTAAATAACTTGACTTCTAGCTAACTTTGAGATGCTTCAGAGGGCCTCTGAGACATCCCAAAGAGTTATTAAGCTACCTGGGTTCATTGGACATGTTAAACTACATGAGAAGTACTGTTGAAGGGGTGATAAATCTTTTCAGGTTATACTGTATGATTGATGTTACTAATACAGATATCCTAAAATTATGTGAAATTCATATAGATCCAATATGCTCTGATAAAATATGGTCAATTATAATTCTAGTTATCTAATTAAAGAGCTATGACCAGGTTTCTTTGTCAATTACAATAGAATCAGATTTTAAACATGCCTTCTATGGTTTTACTCTCATGCCTTTAGAAGAATACTGCTAGTTCTTCAAAATTTATGGAAAAGACTCTCTAAGATTAAACAGATAAACAAGTTTTGCTATTAACAGTAAGCTGGTACCAGACTGGAATTTGGTCTTCTCTCTGTTTAGAGAACAAAGTTTTTTTAGAATGCAGCTTTCAATAACAGATTATGAATTTCTTTGTCTTTAAGTGATTTACATTTGTTTTTAAAATCTTTTTGTTACTTTGGTAAAGTAAATAAACATTTAAGATTAAGGTACATGTAGACAAAGCTCATTCTGCATCTATAAAACATAACCCCTCACAGTTAGACTTTTGCTATCCTGATGTCCTTAAAACATAACAATAGTCTGCTCCTAAATCAGGAAATTAAAAATGGATAAACAACAGCTGAAAATCAAAGAGCCAGGGCTATGGGAAAATCAAGACGACTGCTTGGCTTTCCCCAGCTCCCTGACAGACCTCATTTTTATTTGATGGATTAAAGCCTTCCCTGGCTACAGTGTTAATGCCCTCACAATGAGTTCTCCAAAAAAAGAAAAAATTATGTTTCACTGAATATTATCTAGTTTTGTTAATTAAGGTCTGTGCTTACTAAGACTCACTTCTGAGATAGTTCCTAGTTATGTTATATTGCTAAAAGTTTTAATTAAGTTATTAAAAAGACACTCCAAGATTGTTTCTAAAGCTTATCTCAGTAACCAGTCTTTAGATAAAGGTCAGATGCTCCATGATGTACAACCAGGAGATGAACACTGGTTATAATCATTTAACTGAGTCAGATGACCTGGGGTATACCAGGCTATACCCAATGAAAGTTCTTGATTTAAATTCTTGGTTGTGACCTTACTAGTAACTGCTAGTTATATTATTTTCTGAGTAGCCTGCTTCAGAAGATTATTTTTTATGTTACCAAATGTGGGACTGAAGCTGTGATAAAATGCTGATATGCAGTTCCATGTGAGATCAATAATTGTAATAATGTAACTCTAGATATGGGAAGAAGCAACAAGAGGAAATATTTTCCTGGACCAAGAGGCTAGTAAGGCAGGTATGGTCCAGAGACTTTGTTACTTACAAGGCCTGGTCTAGTGACAACACATTGAGTGGCCTGTCAGTGGAATCTTTGTTAGACCTGGGAATGAGCCTTCCCAGCACTGTGGGACACAATGACCATGAAATGCCCCCCAAACATGGTCAAATATGTGGCTGTGAAGGGGCCCTGCTGACTGGAAGTTGGACCTTGCCAACTGCCTCTACAAAGATTAAATCATGACCACTACAAGATGCTGAGCTTCAACACCCATGTGAAAGGAGTTCAGGGTGGAGACAAAAAATAAGGCACTCTGTGCTCTGGGAAAAATCCAGAATAACAGGCCTTCAGATAGTCAGATGTTTTCATGTAAAGATTTTTATGAGTCCAAATTCTTGCATCTTCTCATACCTAGAGAAACACTACTGTTATGAAGCAATGTCTGGACCTGGTTCTCCTGGCTAGCCCCTCAGCAGCTTTCCTACACCTATTAATCTTTGGGCCATAAATCTTTAACTTTCTTGTTAAGTTTGCTTCTCCAAGTAGTAATACAACAAGAATATCCCCCAGCCAATACCCAGACAGTGCTAGAACAAGCTGCCTTATCATTCTGTGGACTCTCGTCTCCCTCCATAAATGTACCCTGAGGTCCTCAGCCTATTCTTCCTTTGAAATCTTATAGAGGAGACCACCCCCAGGGATAGAAGTGCTCAAGGGAAACCTCCAACAACTAGCTAACCTGGAGATGTGCCAACACCTCCAGGCCCTGGGAAAAGTCTCCCACCGTATTGCCCAATAAACCTTAGAATGGACACCCATTCTTTTGGGCAATTGGGTTCATCCCTATCAGCCAAGAGATGAGGTATGGGTTAAAGATCAGGGAAAAAAAAAACCCATGTCAGCCAGTTTGGATAGGCTCTCACACGGTCATCCCGGCAACCCCTACTGCTGTTAGAGATACATGTGTCATTCCCTTGGATCCACCACACCAGAGTCAAGAAGGCAGTGACTTCCTGTGATGAGGACACCTGGAAAGCAGTTTGGGGCCTCAAAAATCTCAAGGTCCGGTTCCAAAGACAACGGCGCTCACCCACGAAGGACGCTGAGCCCTGCTCTAGTCACTCCGGGAGCTGACTAGTCCACGCACGGCAGAAGCTTGAGGATTCTTCAGCCTTGCTCCAGCCACACTCTGGCAATTGGCTGGTCAATGCATGGTGGAAGCTTGAGGATCTGGCTATGAAAACATCAGTGGATTTTGATTGTCAGCCCTGGCCTCTATCCCTGATTTGGTATTATTGCTGTGCTCTTCGCTACAGGACTAGCTTCAGTCACATCCCAGGACTGGAATTTGGGTCAGAAGCTGCACTTAGCTGTCTCTTTTCTCACTGTAGTGGGAAGCCTCATTCTTATTAGATGTCTCTTATGATCAATTCTCCCGCTAACTAAATTGCTCACAGTATAGCTGACCCCCCTACACAATAGGCTCAGCTGCTATAGCTTTGACAACCCAAAGATGGGAAGAAAACCTTTGCTAGTGTTCAGTTATCTGTTATGTGCAGGCTGCTTTGCAGCCTTTTGGTGTCCCTTGCTGTAACGGATGGTGCTGTTCCTTATCCATCATGCACCTGTCAACATTACAGCCAACCCTTGGAAAATCACTTACTTAACCATCAGCTAGAATGATGTATAGATAGCCAGTCCTATAGGTCGATCACCTACTGCTTTCATAACCATGTGATGCATATCCAGGGGCCTGGGTGCCAAAAATGTTTTCCAGTTATGTCCCCCACTGCCACTACCTTTCCCCCGCCAGAGGATCCAAACCCCAGGCAGTATCCTGACACCATGACATTGTCATCATGCCCCTGTGCCTCCGTCTACTCCCAAATGCCACACAGACGTTACAACCCAGAAAAGGTGTCTGTCTGCTAAATAAATGGAAAAACCTACTGGAGAGGGACAATAATGCAAACAAACAAAATCACGGACCACCTTTGCCCTAAAAAAATCAGGCTCTGCCTGTTGGCAGTATGACCCAGGTTACAGAGTTAACTCCCCCTTAGACCCTCATCTGTACCAGGTTCTTAGTGCAACTCATCACCTTCTTAATGACACCAACCCTCAGCTGGCCAGGGATTTCTGGCTTTGCTTATCCTTAGGAGCTCCACGGTACTTAGCTACACCAGTACCAATGAATAATGCAATAGCCATGGGAACTCCTATAGATCCATCCTTACAAGGGCCAGTCTTAAGGACAATTGAGTTAACTCAAAAGGCTCCAGAATGCTTTACAAATGATGGAGGAACTGAACTTGTAGACAATTTAGCCAGGGACAAATGTAATCAAACTTTAAAAGGTGAGTGGCCTACTCATCCTCCCACAAACACAATATGGTGCTACCCCCATCAAGGTCTTTTCTTTGTTTGTGGGACAGATGCTTACTTATATCTACCAGTCAACTGGATGGTTATCTGCACCTTGGCTTTCCTCACACCCCAAATGAATATTGTCCCTAACAACCAGACTTTCACTGTAGCTCTGGCAGTTCATATGTGGTCAAAAAGAACCATCCAGTTTATACCCCTACTATTTGGTCTGGGAAGTATGCCTGGGATAGGTATGGGACTAGGAAGAATTGCTTCATCAACCACCTTCTACCATACACTGTCCAAGGACTTCACAGACGACATTGAGAGAGTAGCCCAGGGGCCTGACAGGACCAACTAGATTCCCTGGCTGAGGTGGTTTTACAGAATAGGAGACAGCTAGACCTACTGACAGCTGAAAAGTGAGGACTCAGCCTCTTCTTGAGCAAAGAATGCTGTTGTTATGTAAACCAAACAGGAATAGTCAGGGACATGGCCCAACAGTTAAGGGAATGAATCTTGAAAAGGAGAGAGAAACTAGCAAATTCCTGGGTCAATTGGAATAATTGGAAAAATATCTGGAGCTGGGCATCGTGGCTTCTCCCTTTAACTGTTCTTCTCTTCATGTTGTTTTGTGGCGCTCTTCTTTGGCCCTTGTATTTTCAATGTTTTTACCCAGTTCATAACCTCTTGAAATGAATCCATAAAGTTACAAATGGTAACAGCTCAATATAGCCCCCTAAACAACCGGGAGCTCTGACTGTCCTACAAAAACATGAGATGGTGCTTTCTACAATGAGTGATACAAGCATCATGAGGAGGGAATGAAGAGGAAAAGTTAAAATTTTACATAACCTCTTGCTTCTTCTGTCTCTGTAACTCAGCTTGCTCCTTGCAATGTCTGGATCATGTAGGTCATGTAATCTCAGAAAGTGGGGACTCACAATACTAGGAACTGGAGCTTATCTCACTCACCCTTGTCCTGCTCATTGCAATCGCACAGCCCATGCAAACCCACTTAATCATGCCTGTCTGTGTATAAAAACTCTGTAATCCCTTTGTTCAGGGCTCAGAGCTCAGAGTGTTAACTCCTCTGGGCCCGCCGGCATAATAAACTTGAGTTCTCCAACTCTCCAAGTGTGGTGCTTCACTTCTTGAGTACTGGTTTCTGCAACACTCCTACACACATACACATGCGCACACACACACACACACACACACACACACACACACAAGCACATATATGCTCTTGCGCACTCACTAACACCATGTTAACTACTTACTGTGTATCCTTCCATATTTCTTACAACACTTACATAATCATACATACACATACACACATTTGGGTGTTTCTCATAGCTTATTTTTATAAGTGGGTCATATTAAACACCAGGTTTTGCATCTTTTCTCCCCAAACATTCCAATAAAAATCCCTCCAAATCAAGTGGTACTTTCTTTTTAATGTTTAGATAATAGTCTACAGTTGATGGACATAATATATTAAGCAATTCCCTCTTTGATTCCATTTGTTTCCAGTGTTTTACCTCTATAAACTACATAACAATAAGCATTTTTATACAAATATTATATACTGATAATTTATTTGTAAGGAGGAGATTTCTAAGACTGGGGCATTCAATCAAAGGGCATGTGCCTTTTTTGCAATTTTTATTAAAGTAGAGTTGATTTATATTTGAATGCAGAGTTCCAAAGAATAGCAAGGAGAGATAAGAAAGCCTACCTCATTTATATCTTTAATCCATTTTGAGTTCATTTTGTGTATGGTGTTAGAAAATGTTCTAGCTTCATTCTTTTACAAGTGGTTGACCAGTTTTCCCAGCACCACTTGTTAAAGAGGTTGTCTTTTTTCCACTGTATATCCTTGCCTCCTTTGTCGAAGATAAGGTGTCCATAGGTTCGTGTGGAGAAAAGGGAACCCTCTTACACTGTTGGTAGGAATGCAAACTAGTACAGCCGCTATGGAGAACAGTGTGAAGATTTCTTAAAAAACTGGAAATAGAACTGCCATATGACCCAGCAATCCCACTTCTGGGCATACACACCGAGGAAACCAGATCTGAAAGAGACGCGCACACCCCAATGTTCATCGCAGCACTGTTTGTAATAGCCAGGACACGTAAGCAACCTAGATGCCCATCAGCAGACGAATGGATAAGGAAGCTGTGGTACATATATACCGTGGAATATTACTCAGTCATTAAAAATAATTCATTTGAATCAGTTCTATTGAGATGGATGAAACTGGAGCCCCTTATACAGAGTGAAGTAAGCCAGAAAGATAAAGAACATTACAGCATACTAACACATATATATGGAATTTAGAAAGATGGTAATGATAACCCTATATGTAAAACAGAAAAAGAGACACAGATGTACAGAACAGACTTTTGGACTCTGTGGGAGAAGGCGAGGGTGGGATATTTCGAGAGAACAGCATCGAAACATGTATATTATCTATGGTGAAACAGATCACCAGCCCAGGTTGGATGCCTGAGACAAGTGCTCAGGGCTGGTGCACTGGGAAGACCCAGAGGAATCGGGTGGATAGGGAGGTGGGAGGGGAGATCAGGATGGGGAATACATGTAAATCCATGGCTGATTCATGTCAATGTATGACAAAACACACTACAATATTGTAAAGTAATTAGCCTCCAACTAATAAAAATAATTGGAAAAAAAAGGAAAAAAAAAAAAAGAAAGCCTACCTCAGTGATCAGTGCAAAGAAATAGAGGAAAATAGAATGGGAAAGACTAGAGATATCTTCAAGAAAATTAGAGATACCAAGGGAACATTTCATGCAAAAATGGGCACAATAAAGGACAGAAATGGTATGGACCTAACAGAAGCAGAAGATATTAAGAAGAGGTGGCAAGAATACACAGAAGAACTGTACAAAAAAGATCTTCATGATCCAGATAACCACAATGGTGTGGTCACTAAACTAGAGCCAGACATCCTGGAATGCAAAGTCAAGTGGGCCTTAGGAAGCATCACGATGAACAAAGCTAGTGGAGGTGATGGAATTCCAGTTGAGCTATTTCAAATCCTGAAAGATGATGCTGTGAAAGTGCTGCGCTCAATATACCAGCAAATTTGGAAAACTCAGCAGTGGCCACAGGACTGGAAAAGGTCAGTTTTCATTCCAATCCCAAAGAAAGGAAATGCCAAAGAATGCTCAAACTACCGCACAATTGTAATCATCTCACACCCTAGCAGAGTAAGGCTCAAATTTCAGGCTTCAACAGTACATGAACCATGAAATTCCAGATATTCAAGCTGGATTTAGAAAAGGCAGAGGAACCAGAGATCAAACTGCTAGCATCCACTGGATCATTAAAAAAGCAAGAGAGTTTCAGAAAAACATCTACTTCTTTATTGACTATGCCAAAGCCTTTGACTGTGTGGATCACAACAAACTGTGGAAAATTCTTCAAGAGATGGGAATACCAGACCACCTGACCTGCCTCCTGAGAAGTTTGTATGAAGGTCAAGAAGCAACAGTTAGAACTGGACATGGACCAACAGACTGGTTCCAAATAGGAAAAGGAGTATGTCAAGGCTGTATATTGTCACCCTGCTTATTTAACTTATATGCAGAGTACATCATAAGAAACATTGGGCTGGAGGAAGCACAAGCTGGAATCAAGATTGCCAGGAGAAATATCAATAACCTCAGATATGCAGATGACACCACCCTTATGGCAGAAAGTGAAGAAGGACTAAAGAGCCTCTTGATGAAAGTGAAAGAGGAGAGTGCAAAAGTTGGCTTAAAGCTCAACATTCAGAAAACTAAGATCATGGCATCAAGTCCCATCACTTCATGGCAAATAGACAAGGAAATACTAGAAACAGTGGAAGACTTTATTTTTCTGTGCTCCAAAATCAGTGCAGATGGTGATTGCAGCCATGAAGTTACGCTTACTCCTTGGAAGGAAAGTTATGACCAACCTAGATAGCATATTAAAAAGCAGAGACATTACTTTGCCAACAAAGGTCCGTCTGGTCAAGGTTATGGTTTTTCCAGTGGTCATGTATGGATGTGAGAGTTGGGACTGTGAAGAAAGCTGAGCACCGAAGAATTGATGGTTTTGAACTGTGGTATTGGAGAAGACTCTTTGAGAGTCCCTTGGACTGCAAGGAGATCCAACCAGTCCATCCTAAAGGAGATCAGTCTTGGGTGTTCATTGGAAGGACTGATGCTGAAGCTGAAACTCCAATACTTTGGCCACCTCATGCAAAGAGTTGACTCATTGGAAAAGACCCTAATGCTGGGAAGGACTCGGGGCAGGAGGAGAAGGGGATGACGGAGGATGAGATGGCTGGATGGCATCACCGACTCCATGGACATGGGTTTGGGTAGACTCTGGGAGTTGGTGATGGACAGGGAGGCCTGGCGTGCTGCGATTCATGGGGTTGCAAAGAGTTGGACACGACTGAGTGACTGAACTGAACTGAACCTAAGGCAAAGTAAACAAAAGCAAAACTAAAGAAATGAGGCTTAATTTAATTTAAAAGCTTTTACAGGGCAAAGGATATCGCTGACAAAATGAAAAGAAAATCCACTAATTGGGGAAAAAATTGCAAATGATGCAGCTGATAAAGGATTAATATCCAAAATAGATGAACTGCTCATATAACTCAATATCAAGAAAACAAGCAACCTGATTTAAAAATATGCAGAAGATCTGAATGGCTCGTTCAGGCGGTAAAGAATTTGCCTGCAATGCAGGGGACCTGAGTTTGATCCCTGGGTTGGGAAGATTCCCTGGAGGAGGGCATGGCAACCCACTCCAGGATTCTTGCCTAGAGAATTCCATGGACAGAAGAGCCTGGTGGGCTACAGTTCATAGGTTTGCAAAGAGCTGGACACAGCTGAGCAACTAAGCACAGCACAGAAGGTCTGAATAGATGTTTTTCCAAAGAAGACATGTAAATGGCCAACAGATGAATGAAAAGATGCTCAACATCACTAATCATCAGAGAAATGCAAATCAAAGACAAAAAGACATATTACCTCACACCTGTCAGAGTGGCTATCATCAAAAAGACCACAAAAAACAAATGTTCAGGAGGATGTGGAGAAAAGGGAACCCTCTTACTCTATTAGTGAGAATGTAAATTGGTGCAGTCACTCTGGGAAACAGAATGGCGGTCCCTCAAAAAACTAAAAGTAGAACTAAAATGTGATCCAGTGATTCCACTCCTGGGTATATAATCCAAAGAAAATGTAAACACTAATTTGAAAAGATACATGCACCCCAATGATCATAACAGCATTGTTTATGATAGCCAAGATATGGAAGCAACTTAAGTGTCTATCAACAGATGAATGGATGAAGAATATAGGGTATATATCTATATCATGTAGATATAGATAGATATATGGAGATTCAATGGAATACTACTCAGCCATAAAAAAGGGCATGTGCATTTTTATATTATAAAATCACTAAATATTTATTTCATTTGGCTTTATTGTATATAACTAATTCCACAAAAGACAGTTTTCTAATTTTTTCTTTTACTTCTACTCTCCCACTCCTATATCGCCCATCCCCACCACTGGTAACCACTAGTTTGTTCTCTACATCTCTGAGTCTGCTTTTTTGTTATATTCACAAGTTTCTTGTATGTTTTAGATTCCACATGTAAGTAAAATACTATATTTGGCTTTGTCTGGCTATTTCACTTATCATAATCCCCTCCAAGTCCATCCAAGTAGCTGCAAATAGCAAAATTTTGTTCTTTTTGTCACTGAGTAGTGTTCCATTGTGTATACATCTTCTTATATCCATTCATCTGTTGATGGACACTTAGATTGCTTCCAGATCTTGCTTAATAACACTGCTATGATGATTGGGGTATACATATCTTTTCAAATTAGTGTTTTTGTCTTTTTTGATATATGCCCAGGAGTGGAATTATTGGATCATGTGTCAGTTTTATTTTTAGCTTTTTGAGAAAACTTCATACTGCTTTCTACAGTGGCTACACCAGTTTACATTCCCACCAATGTAAGAGTGTTCCCTTTTCTCCACATCCTTGCCAACATTTGTAATTTGATAATAGCTATTCTGACAGGTGTGATGTATTATCTCATTGTAGTTTTGATTTGCATTTCTCTGATGATTAGTGATGCTGAGCATCTTTTCATGTCCCTTTTGCTGCTGCTGCTGCTGCTGCTAAGTCACTTCAGTGGTGTCTGACTCTGTGCGACCCCATAGATGGCAGCCCACCAGGCTCCCCCGTCCCTGGGATTCTCCAGGCAAGAACACTAGAGTGGGTTGCCATTTCCATCTTCAATGCATGAAAGTGAAAAGTGAAAGTGAAGTCGGTCAGTTGTGTCTGACTCTTAGCGACCCCATGAACTGCAGCCCACCAGGCTCCTCCATCCGTGGGATTTTCCAAGCAAGAGTGGGGTGCCACTGCCTTCTCTGCATGTTCCTTTTGGCCATCTGTATTTCACTTTGGAAAAATGTCTATTTAGGTCTTCCACCCATTTTTTAATTGGGCTGTTTGTTTTCTTGTTATTGAGTTGTATGAATTGTTTATACATGTTAGATATTAATCCCTTACCAGTCATATCATTTGCAAATATTTTCTCCCATTCAGTAGGTTTTTTTTTTTTTTTCATTTTATCAGTGATTTCTTTTGCTGTGCAAAAACTTTGAAGTTTAATTAGGTCCCATTTGCTTATTTTCGCTTTTATTTCCTTTATTTTAGGAGACAGATCTCAAAAAATACTGCTGCAATTTATGTCAAAGAGTGTTCTACTTATGTTTTCCTCTGAGTTTTATAGTATCTCATCTTACATCTAGATTGTTAATCCATTTTGAGTTTATTTTTGCATATGGTGTTAGGGAGTGTTCTAATTTCATTCTTTTACATGTAGCTGTCCAGTTTTCCCAGCCCCACTTATTGAAGAGACTATCTTTTCTCCATTGTGTATTTTTGCTTCCTTTGTTGTAGTCTGCCTGATAATTTTTGGTTGGTCGTTAGACACTGTGAATTTTACCTTGCTAGTAGTTAGATATTTTTGTGTTCCTAAAAAAAGTCAAGCTTTGTTCTAGGATGTAATTAAGCTACTTGAACGTAGTTTGATTATTTGGACGCTTTGTTTTAAGTTTTGTAAGATGAGACCTGAGTAGCCTTTAGTGAACGTCTAATTTTTAACTCATGATTCAGTTAATATCCACGTGATTACTCTCTGCTGTTTTTGGATAGCTCCTTTCCCCAGCCTCTGGTAGTTCTCTTATACATATTCATTTTAGCCCTCAGTTGAGGGGGCCCTATGTAAACCTCTGGAAAACTCTCTTTGGATACTGTCTTCTTCCTTATCAACTTCCTCAAAACTCAACTCAGGGAAATCACTAAGCTTCATTGTGGTTCTCCCCCCTTGCATTGCTGCCAGGAATTCCTTTTTGAGCAACAGGTTCAGCTTTCTCAACTCATTTGTTTATCCTCTCTCAGCGACCTATCTTCCACTGCTTGATGTTCAATGCTCAAAAACTGTTGTTTCCATTCAATTTTTCTAGTAAAATTGTTTTAGGCACCTGTTATTCCATTTTTTTAATTTACTTATTTTTAATTAGAAGATCATTTCCATTTTGAATTGAAGCAGAATTTCAAAATAATTTTTAACATGCTTTATGAAGGTTCAATTATTAAAAGCTTTTTTTAGCTGATGCAAGAATTCCTTGACAGATCAATAAATCATTGATCATTGACAGGTAGTCATGCAATGTGTGATAAAGTTGGCACCACAAATGAGTGTTCAAAAGGAGGAATTAATCAGTAAAATGAGTTGGAAAATTACCTAGCTATTTGGGAACAAAATCAATTTATATCCTCACCACACAATATACTTGAAATAAATCTCAGTCAGAGTAAAGAACGACTGTAAGTCAAAACCAAGCAAATATAAGCAATCCAAGAAGTAAATACAAAAATAGACATGAGTATTTATTTAATCCCTCCAAGCACAGAATTTCTAAGTTTAAACTTAAGACTGTGTTTGGAAACACAGATCTGATGGATAGAAAGAAAATACTGCATGTCAAGAATTATTAACTATGAACAAGAAAAGTTGAATTATTTTCAACATTTATACACATTAATAAATTTTTGTAAATTAAAGAGAATGGAAAGTAACACAAAATAAATATGATCTCAAAATACAAATGAGTCCATTTTATGAGTATATATCCCTCAAAATTCTAAATATGATTACTAAGTAAACTTGTGATAAAGTGCTGCAAATGGTAGTTACCAAATAACTGCAAACTAAAAGTAACAATTGGAATCTCTTTTTAAAGAAACCCAAAACTGGCAAGGAAGGGGAAATGAATTGAGTGTTTATCTGTATTACCAATGGAAATAAAAATAAGAATTATCTTTATGAACACAATTTGGCAATATTTATCAGCAGTCTTAAAAGTGTTCCTCTCTTCTGTTTCTATAATTCCATTTCTGGACACCTATCCTTAGCAATAATAATTCAAAATGCAAACATTTATTTGTACATGAAAAAATTCAAATTACAAAATAATAGAGACAGCCTAATATTGATTAAATAAAAGGCATAGCTAAATAATAAAATACTGCATTATTAATAATGTTCTCAAAGAATTTAGAGACAAAATAGTTATCAAGTTTAAAAAACAGGAACAAAATCAAATATATAGTAACTACTCTACCATGTTAAAATTCTGTGGAACTAGTGGCCAGAATGACATTCACAAATGTGTTATGATCACTGAAAACAAGAATACAGACTACTGCATTTTCTTCCTCATATTTCTCTGCATTTTACGAATTTTCAATGATAAACATACATTATTTTTATAATCAGCAAAAAGTTAACACTAAAAATTACCAGTCCTCAAGATGAATTCAAAACATCCTACAGAGTCTATTTCATTTTTTAATTTTTTAAAATTAATTATGGTGGCTCAGGTGGTAGTCTGCCTGTGGTGCAGGGGACCAGGGTTTGATCCTGGGTTGGGAAGATCCCCTGGAGAAGAAAATGGCAACCCACTCCAGTATTCTTGCCTGGAAAATCCCATGGGTGGAGGAGCTTGGCAGGCTACAGTCCATGGGGTCACAAAGAGTCGGACATGACTGAGCGACTTCACTTTCACTTTTTCTTTCACTATTGGACCCCTTAGCAAAGAGTGCTGTCATGTCCTGCTCCCCAGCTGCTGCACATGGTGGGGTGTTGCTCCAAGACCCAGCTTTAGACATGTAAGTTCCCCTGTTTGATAAGTCATTGCTATCTCTGTCATTGTCTCCAGGCTATTCCTTTAGTCTCGAGGCTGGCAACTCTAAGGCTTGTAGGCCTGCGTGGTGCAGATTGGTGAGTCAGCCATTAGGCCGAGGCAACTCCTGTGAGTGCCAAGATGTTGGGAAATGAGGACAGGGAACAGAAAATTGCTAGGTGACCTTGAGGTGACTGTTCACTAATGTGTGAGGCCGTGTGGCAGCTGTCTACCATGAGAGGCGTCTGTCTCTTTCCATTATATTGACAGTATCCTATTAACTGGGCTTCCTCGGTGGCTCAGCAATAAAGAATCCTCCTGCAATGCAGGAGATGCAGGTTAGATCCCTGGGTCAGGAAGATCCCCTGGAGAAGGAAATGGCAACCCACTCCAGGATTCTTGCCTGGAGAAACCCATGGACAGAGGAGGTTGGGGTCTACAGTCCATGGGGTCGCAAAGAGTCAGACACGACTGAATGACTAAACAACAATTCTGTTAAATGCAGAATCTCCTCCTAGTTTCAAAGTAGCAGCCCCGTGCTCATGGCTCATTTGATTGCATGGAGATGGCTGGTAAATAAGCCACTGTTGAACAGCTGTGTGTGAGATACAGGACCCCAAGGACATCAATAGACCAAGGGATCCACTTTATAGGCCATGAAGTTCAGGAATGGGTCAATAAGAATAACATGCATGGGCATCTCCACCTACCTCACAACCTCACTGCTGCCGGGTTATGAATGAGCTGCTTCAACAACAATTGAGATGAGAAACATGCTCCTTCAGCATGCAGACACATCTGAGGAGTGATCCTCCCAGTACCATCACCTTGGTAACCCAGAGGCAACTAGTCAGCCCCATCTGAGTCCAACTGTTAACCACCAAAAGACTGTTGCCAGCTATTGGTCAGTACAGTAACTCATGTTTGCCACAGGATCTATTCCCAGGGGAGCATATTATATAACATGGCCCTGAGATGAGCAGTGGATAGAAAACAAATCCTTCAGCAAGAAGAGAAGCAACTGAAACACCACTATGCAAATGGATAATAATATTATTATAACATTACAGAGAAGCAGGAAGAGAGCAAGGCATAACCATAACCAAGGCAACAAAAATTTGGAACTTTCCTGGGAGGGACCTAGTTATCTATTTGCATAACGGTGTTCCCTGACCAGTAGTTTGTACTTCAGTGGTCAACAATTGGACTTGGATAGGGTTGACTAGTTGCCTCTGGGTTATCATGGCACTGACACTGATATCAATAAAATTCCTGCTGGATATTTATCTTAAAGAAAGTGGCTGGCTGTGAATTAATTCTCAGCTCAATATTTACCATACTCCACTCACTGACAGCTGAATTTAGAGAAGCTTTGGTAATTATATGCTGAGTGATCAAGGGACTCTTTCAAGGGTAACACTAATAACTCAGCAAGTAGTCTGGAAAAGACCCTGATTCTGGCAAAGATTGAGGGTAGGAGGAGAACAGGGCAAGAGAGGATGAGATGGTTGGATGGCATCACAGATTCAATGGACACGAACTTGGGCAAACTCCGGGAGATGGTGAGGGACAGGACAGCCTGGTGTGCTGCAGTCCATGCAGTCATAGAGTAGGACAAGACTTGGCAACTAAACAACAACAAGTAGTCTGGATTAAGTGGGCTCCTCCCTTGAAACAAAGTCAATTTACCATTCTGAGTTTATCAGGACTTCTGCTAGGACCCTGTACTGTCCTGCATATAACTGAATTTATCTGTGACTCCCTGGGATGGCTCAAGGTCTTTTACACTTTTGGTGCTTCTGGCTGTGCCTTAAATCTTCCCTGGTTCATTCTGTTTTATGAGGACCCAAAGAATCACTTATATATAAGCATCAGTGAGAAGGAATACATCACGTCCACCCTCGTCCAACAGCAGGTCATATGGCAGACATCTTCCAGTGCAGGAATATTCTCAGTGTATTCACCATCCCAAAACTCTTCACCTCTCAAGGACTTCTCCTTCCTGCCCTCTTCAGCCTGTGCCTACTTTACCTGAGTTCCAATTTCCATGGCACTATGATTTTCCTGATAGTTGCCAATGCAAGGCGAAGCTTTTCTGTGGTTGGACTATTGATAAATGTCTTGGATATCTCTTCCAGATGTTATGGATTTCTGAAAGGATTTATAAATGTAATTGGACTAACAAGAGGATGAGTTGCTTCCACTGTGACTGGAATCATCCTTAGTCGGTATGCAGAATCTCCCTGACTTAAAATCATCTTCCTCATGGTAGCCAATGATGTGACAAGCCTAATCTTCTGCCTTATATTTCTTAAAGCAGAAATTCAAGACTGGGCTAATGAAAGAAAAAGCACATATCTCTGAAGGTATAAAGTCCTCACATTAGATGAGACATTGACTCCTCTGAGACCAAGCTATCTCCCATGAAATTTGGTGTGTTATTATCTGAAGATGAAGTGTGTCCTGTTGTGTCAAGATTTTTACCTGCAAAATGGAGATAATAAAACCTACTTCCTAGAACTGCTAAGTGTTAGAAATAGTAGATACAGAAACCAATCACTTAGTAGCCATACAATAAACTGGAGCTGTTATTATAATTACTAGTAGCAATATGTTGTAAAGGCAAAATAAACATTTCTTGCTGACAGATGGAAGGGATGCCGCTGAAATCATGCAATTGGTTACACTCTTTGGAAAAACAGGAAACCAATCTGGAGATGTATTTTTGCACACTATTATTTATATACTTGCTCCTCCTAAAAGTAATATTTTAAACAAGATGCTTAGAGGGGCAAGGTCTTCACCTAACGAAGCCACTTTTTAAAAAATCACTTTATTGAGGCACGACCAATATACAAAAAGCTGTAGATATTTAGCATATACAATTTAATGTGTTTGTGGGGAAAGCACACACCTGTGAAGCCATCATCTCTGTTAATGCCGTAAACTTATATATCACCTACGAAAGTTAGCTGACTCATTTGAAAAGACCCTGATGCTGGGAAAGATTGAGAGCAGGAGGAGAAGGGGACGACAGAGGATGCAATTGTTGGATGGCATCACTGACTCAATGGACATGGGTTTGGGTGGACTCCGGGAGTTGGTAATGGACAGGGAGGCCTGGTGTGCTGCGGTTCATGGGGTCACAAAGAGTCGGACACGACTGAGTGAATGAACTGAACTGAACTGAAAGTTCTTTCCCACATCCTTTGGTTTTTATTTCCTTTTGTCATAAGAGCACTTAATATAAGATCTACTTTAGAAAATTTTAAAGTATACAGTACAGTATAGTTGATCACAGGCTCTAGGTTGTAAAACAGAGCTACAAAATTTATTTTGTGTAACTGAAACTTTGTCCCATTTGATCAAACCTCCCCATTTCCCCCTTCATCTAGCCCTGAGAAACCACCATTCTATTCTCTGCTTCTACGTGTTTGACTAATTTAGGTTCCACATATAGTTTAGTTAGTTAATTGCTCAGTTGTGTCCAACTCTTTGCGACCCCATGGACTGTAGCCCGCCAGGCTCCTCTGTCCGTGGGGATTCTCCAGGCAAGAATACTGGAGTGGGTTGCCATGCCCTCTTCCAGGGGATCTTCCCAACCCAAGGATTGAAGCCAGGTCTCCAGCATTGCAGACAGATTCTTTACCATCTGAGCCACTAGGGAAGCCCCCACATATAGGTAAGATGGTGCAAACTTTTTCTGTGTCTGCCTTGTTTCGCTTGGCAAGAAGAAACTTCTAAGAGCACAATTTAATAATGCAGCAACTGGCTAATTGCTTTCATAAAAAGGACAAAATTGCCATATATATTAGTTTACTCAGACTGCCATGGCAAAATACCACAGACTGGTGGCTTGAACAACAGAAATTTACCACCTCACAGAACTGGAGGCTAGAAGTTCAAGATCAAGGTGTTGGCAGGTTTAATTTCTTCTAGAAAGTGATTTGGGAGATCTAAAGAGTGATTTGGAAGCAACAGAAATCATCCTAGAATAACCTCCAATCTTCCTTACTTTACCTATGGGTATGGTCATCAATAATAATAATAATGAAATCGTAAAATTTCAGGCACAGACAAAATCTTTAATATCTTCCTTTCCACTGACACTTCAGAGAGGGAAACTAAGACCCAATGAACTGAAAGAATCTCCTTGAGGTATGTCAGAGGCAGACCTAGAAGTCAGATCAGGCTTTGGGGTTCCCAGTCTAACCTTCCCTGATACTATATTTCAAGATGAGGTGAGAAGGAAGATAATCTGCAAAGGTGATAATGATGCTGCTAAAGAGAAGTCCCATATGTGTAAAGTCTTCTCTTCACCTTGTTCTACAGAGGGACACTGATTTGCCATAGCGTGGTGTTATGGGCTGAATTACGTCCCCATCCCCACCCCCTCAGCCTGCCAAATTTGAATGTTGATGTCTTAACCCGCAGTACCTGAGACTGTAACACTATCTGGAGACAAGGTCTTTATTTTTTTTTTTTTAATTTTTATTTATTTATTTTTTTGTCATACATTGATATGAATCAGCCATAGATTTACACGTATTCCCCATCCCGATCCCCCCTCCCACCTCCCTCTCCACCCGATTCCTCTGGGTCTTCCCAGTGCACCAGGCCCGATACTATTTATGGTGAAACAGATCACCAGCCCAGGTGGGATGCATGAGAGACAAGGTCTTTAAAGAGGCCAGTAAGTTAAAGTGGGATCATTAGAGTAGGTGCTAATCTAATATGACTAGCATCCTTTTAAGAAGAGGAGGTTAAGATGCAGACAACAGACAAAGTGATCACCATGTGGGGACACAGCTAGAAGGCGGCCATCTGCAAGCCAAGGATAGAGACCTCAGAAGAAATTAAACCTGCCAACACCTTGATCTTGCCTCCAATTCTGTGAGGTGGTAAATTTCTGTTGTTCAAGCCACCAGTCTGGGGTGTTTTGCCATGGCAGTCTGAGTAAACTAATATACATGGCAATTTTGTCCTTTTTATGAAAGCAATTAGCCAGTTATTTGCATTGATTCCTCTTGCTGATTAGAACTGGTCCTGATCACTTGTGCCCTTCTCATGGGGAAATCTTTCATGAGTGAAGGCCTGGGAGAAAGGAAAGAAGTGCAAAGATGAATTAACAAAGAAATTCAACCCTAAACAAAGTAGAAGAGGATAGAGAATGAAGTTGGTTAAAAACTGACAGACAATATTAGGGAAAATACCACCCTTGTGAGTGAGTTTTTCTTGGGTTTAGGAAAATTTTCTTTTTGTTCACAGAGATTTCAATGTTTATCTAAATGGATTTCCCTCCCTTGAAGCCTTTCACCTGCAACTTCTTTTTTCTTTAAAATTAATAGCCAGAACATGGAAGCAACCTAGATGCCCATCAGCAGACGAATGGATAAGGAAGCTGTGGTACATATACACCATGGAATATTACTCAGTCATTAAAAAGAATTCATTTGAATCAGTTCTAATGAGATGGATGAAACTGGAGCCCATTATACAGAGTGAAGTAAGCCAGAAAGATAAAGACAAATACAGTATACTAACGCATATATATGAAATTTAGAAAGATGATAGCAATAACCCTATATGCAAAACAGAAAAAGAGACACAGATGTACAGAACAGACTTTGGGACTCTGTGGGAGAAGGCGAGGGTGGGATGTTTTGAGAGGACAGCATCGAAACATGTATATTATCAAGGGTGAAACAGATCACCAGCCCAGGTTGGATGCATGAGACAAGTGCTCGGGGCTGATGCACTGGGAAGACCCAGAAGGATGGGATGGGGAGGGAGGTGGGAGGGGGAATCGGGATGGGGAATACATGTAAATCCATGGCTGATTCGTGTCAATGTACTGCAAAACCCACTACAACATTGTAAAGTAATTAGCCTCCAACTAATAAAAATAAATGGAAAAAAATAATTAATTTATTTTAATTGGAGGCTAATTACTTGACAATATTGTAGTGCTTTTTGCCATACATCAATATGAATCAGCCATGGGTATACGTGTATCCCACCATCCTGAATCCCCTCTCACCTCCCTCCCTACCCATTCCTCTGGGTTGTCCCAGAGCACCAGCTTTGGGTGCCCTGCTTCCTGCATCGAATTTGCACTGGTCATCTATTTTACATACACCTACATCTTCTTTATCATTGTATTTAATTACGTAGTAACTACATTTTGCATTGATTTTGTAAGTGGAAAAACAAGGCTTCCATGGTTCAATGAATATGAAATTATAAAAACTCATCATCATCCTGTACATAACAAATCACATCAGCTGAAAGATAGCAAGATATTTATTTTGATCTGCTATGACATGTCACAAAGAAGCCCATGTCACTTGTGTGCATACAAGCCGCTTTAACCTTTAACCTGTAAATGAGTGTGTTCTCATTATGAAAGCATGCCACTCTTGGACCATTCCACTTTACCAATTAACTGAATGTCTGCCCACTTATTATTTACCTCAAAGAAAAGATTTATGCCTCTGGCTCAAATCAGTATATATTTGTTTTTTAAGATGTTGATTACAGTTTAACTTATTTCTTGCTTTATTGTTTGCTTTCTTTCACAAAGGTAATGATGACCTGAGAAAGAAAGGATAAGTAGTGTATACTCAGATAGAGACTTGTTTTAACTTGGAAACCTTTGACAAATAGAGTTACTGTGTTTTCAACCTATTTATTTACATGTCCAAGACTAAAAATGCCTGTACTTTTTATTCCCTATTTATCAGTATTTTAGCAAGAAACATCAAGGCCTACAGAATCAAGGTGCTTTTGTAGGGTGTTGTAGATGAATTTTTATTTTTAAATTGTAAGTCCTACCTTATCATCAGATAATTTCTTCATAACCTAGACATAACACGTATCTCATGGTAACTCTCCAGTGACTGATTATATAAGCCCTGATGGCAAACTTATAATTATGAATGTGTCTTTTTTTTCTTTTCAGGCAGAGAAAAAGCTTCTGGGATAAGTCTCTCAAGGTTAAGATGTCATATTTCTAGCTTTTTCTTTGAGATCATTTAAATTAAAATTGAAGCTGAAAAACGGTGTGTCAAATATTGTCTAGTGATTTCAAATACCCTGAGTTCATTAGAACAGCAAAATACTTGCTAAGAATTTATCAGAAACTGAAAAAAGTGGTACCTACCAGGTGAAGCAAAGTATATTTAATATGCAGCTTAATTAAAGAGTAAAAGATTGTGATGATCATATTAATCATATGTTTTCATAACACAAGTGACAGAGGGAGGGGATATACGTACATATATAGACGGTTCACTCTGTTGTAAGGCAGAAACTAACACAACATTGTAAAGCAATTATACATCAATTAAACAAACAACCAAAAAAGGGTCCATTGAAATCTAGGTAGGCCATAATAAATTATAGTAAAAATCCTTGCAATTTTAACTTTCGGAATGTTCTTGAAAGAATGAAGATTTAGTTTGAGTAGATGTTTGAGTGCCAGGCAATTGTGTGCATGAAATTTAGATTTCACGATGACTCATCAGATGGCTTTATGTAACTTTGGGCTTTAGTTCTTTCACACCATGAAAGGAATTACAATTTATTTTCTCATATAAATCTTGGTAAATATTGGTTTAAAAAAATCAGTCCATTAACCCAAAGTATTTTATTTGGAGCCTTATAGGCACATGTGGTCCCTTTGGTTCGTGACCTTTCTCAAAACAGACACAAAGAATGCTTAAGAATAATTTATTTGCATACAAACAAGATGAGGTGGTCTTTTCAAAAAGCATTTTAGTTTCCAGAGTTTGGGGACCTAGAATCATGAGACAGAAGAAGTACAGTTCCAATTCCTCAAGTAATGCATCCATTCTCTGGGAGTTAAAAAGAAAATTTTCCCTCTGTTTAACCACTTTCCTTCTTTTTAACCACACAGAAGATGCTTTCTTGGCAGACTAAAATACCACCTAAGAGCCTTTATTTAATTTTGGATTAAGTGCATTCTGCTGGGAGAGTGAGACAAATTAATGACAATATGTCAATTCTCATAGTTATCAAGAAAAGCAGTCGCAACAGTTTTAACAGAAGTTTTGTCAGAATTTAATATCCAAGGGGTTTTTATTTGCAAAGTCTCTGCTGTCTCTTATAGCTGTGCCATCCAGTTATTCAATCTGTTTACAATCTCTACAAGCATAGGACAGAGATAGACTGGTAGATATAGGTGTGGAACTATATGGATAACTCTTGTGACAAATTGCTCTGGTTTCAGTTCATATATGATGTGCAAGGATATTATGAAAATAAACCAATTTCCTCTTCCAAAACATTGTCAAGAGCTAAAAGCACAAAAGGTTGTGCTGGCTATCTCACCACCTTCATCTGACTTCTGAAGCTTTCTTAACCTGCAAACAGTTCTCATACTTCTCTGAGAAACCTATATGTTACTGTACCAGTTCAGTTTTTGCTACATAGCAAACTACTCCAAAATTAAATTGCTCAAAACTCCCATTGTTTAATTTGCAATTCTGTGGATTGGCAGTTTGGACTGGGACTGGCTTCTGCTGGTCTTGACTAGGCTTCTTCATTGGTCTAAGGCGAGGGTCAGCAAACTTTTTCTGTAAGGGGCCAGATGTAACTATCTCAGATTTTTAAGGCAATACTATCTCTGTCATGATTACACAACCCTGCCAGTATAGCAGTAAAGCCATAGATAGAAGTGAATGAATGAGCTTGGCTGTTTTCCAATAAAACTTTATTTACAAAAACAGGCAGCTAGCCAGTCTAGAGTCAGTTGTTTGTCTGCTGTGAGCTGACTGGTCTAGAAGGGCATCAGCTGAAATGATGAATGTTTTTCAAGCTTCTGTTAACATCTTGTTTGCTTACTCCCCATCAACCAAAGCAAATCACCAGGCCAACCCAAATTCAAGGGCTGCAGAAATAGACTACCTCTCTTGATGAGAGGGGAAGTATTTGTGGCCATTTGTGATCCTTTAGCTCCCAGCCAATCATACTTGACTTATCTAAATGATCTTCAGAAATACATGCTAAGGACCAAAGACACAGCTAGGGCTCATAGTAGCTAGGCATAGACAGGCTGCCTGTGTTGATCTTGAGTTCTGCCTCTGCTGGCAGAGCTAAAATTCACAACATCTCTTTGAAGGGTTCTCCTTTCTAGGATTTGGGCAGATGGCACTGGAGAGATTGCCACCCTATGCATCTTTTTTTAAACTTTTTATCTTATATTGCAGTATAGGTGGCACCAGTGGTAAACAACCTGCCTGCCAATTCAGGAGACGCAAGAGACATGGGTTTGATCCCTGTGTCAGAGAGGTCCCCTGGAGTAAGAAATGGCAACCCACTCCAGTATTCTTGCCTGGAAAATTCCATGTACAGAGGAGCCTGGCGGGCTACAGTTCATGGGGCAGCAGAGAGTGGGACACAACTGAGTGCACACACACACACATAAACAATTAACTATGTTGTGATAGTTTCAGGTGCACGGCAGATCTACTCAGCCATGCATATACATGTATGCACACTCTATGCATCTTATGTGTATTAAATGACCAGGTAGGCTAACCTAAGAATGAGAAAGCATCAACCACCACCAATAGCATATCTTTCACCATTAGAACCACTTCTTTGGAGTAAACTATAGGGGAGCACCTGTCCTCGGGAGCATCCAAGGTGCAGTCAGGCCACAGAAAGACCAACTTATAGCTCTGATTTACTATCTGCCATCTTGCCAAGCACCCTAGAACCCAAAGGGTACCACTGTGTCTGTTGGCTGCTCTCACACCACACACAGTACTTTCGTGTTGTTGTGTAATGGTCTCTTCATGTCTGTTCTATTTGTTCCTTGTCATTAAGAGTAGGAGCAGGCCTTATCTACCCAATATCTATTCAAGGTCCACTCAGATGTAAATTTAGGGCACAGATGTAAGTATGGCAGAGGGGAGAGAAAGTATAGGCACAAAGGGCACATGCTTAGGAATGTAAATCTTAGGGAAGTATTGCTTAGGCCTGTTAATGACAACATGAAAACATCTCAGATCAAATGCATGATTTGCGTGGAAGAAGCAGCCTTTCATCAACTGAGTCTCTGCCATCTTGTCTGCTCATCTTTAAGAACTTGGCTTACATTCCTTCATTTACTCTTCCTAAAAAGCCCATGGTATATGTATTATTGTGCCCATTTTACAGATCAGAAAACCGAGACTCAGTCAGTTGCCCTAGGCCATTCAGCTCGTAAATGACAGAATCAAGATCAAAGCTCAAAACATGTTCTGACAACTCTGCTTCCTCCAAGATGGGTTTTACGGGTGTTTCTTCCAACATATTGTCTCATTCCTTCTTATCAGGCAACATTAACTTTCCAAATGTTTGACACCCAAACTTACCTTTACGCTTTGGTCTGATGAGTTTTCCAGACTATGCAGTGATGAGTTTTCCAGACTATGCAGTGATCATCAGAAACAAACAGTAGTTTGAGTTTGGACCATGACACATGACACACTCTCTACTCTGTGCTCAGAATCTTGTCATTTCTTATTAGAATTAAAAGAGATCCAAAGAAATAATGCATCTTTTCTGGCCCTCACTCCAAGGTTGAGAAGCTGCCTCAACCTCTCTCAAATTGCTATCTTGTTCCTTTCTCAAGGATCTCTGGCAGAAAATCCATACCTTTCACCCTGCATACCTCTTCCAGTGTTTTCTTCTCTTGAAGGAAAGGATTTTTTCCTAATGAAAATCTAAAGTTATTGCCGTTTTGACTTAAATCTTTTACTCTCTTTCTGTCTTCTAAGAAGATAAAGAAAAGTGACCCAACTTATCCCCATGAAAATCCTACTATACGTTTAAAGACAGTAATCATGAGTTAGATGGGGAAACAGTGGAAACAGTGAGAGACTTTGTTTTCTTGGTCTCCATGAAATTAAAAGACGCTTGCTCCTTGGAAGAAAAGATATCACCAGCCTAGATAAAATATTAAAAAGCAGGGACATTACTTTGCCAACAAAGGTCCGTTTAGTCAAGGCTATGGTTTTTCCAGTAGTCATGTATGGATGTGAAAGTTAGACTATAAAGAAAGCTGAGTGCCGAAGAATTGATGCTTTTGAACTGTGGTGTTGGAGATGACTCTTGAGAGTCCCTTGGACTGCAAGGAGATCCAACCAGTCCATCCTAAAGGAGATCAGCCCTGAATATTCATTGGAAGGACTAATGCTAAAGCTGAAGCTCCAATACTTTGGCCACCTGATGTGAAGACCTGACTCATTTGAAAAGACCCTGATGCTGGGAAAGATTGAAGGCAGGAGGAGAAGGGGACAACAGAGTATTAGATGGCTGGATGGCATCACCGACTTGATGGACATGAGTTTGAGCAAGCTCTGGGAGCTGGTGATGGATAGGGAAGCCTGGCGTGCCGCAGTTCATGGGGTCGCAAAGAGTCGGACATAATTGAGAGACTGAACTGTAATCATGCCTTCGGCTCCTCTTGATCTCCTCTACTTTCCTCAGCTAGTTTTTGGCATCCTTTAAGAATAGTAATCTTAAAAAAAAATAGTAATCTTGATCACAATCATATATGTCTTTATCTTTAGAGACTTCTTATTTACAAGGACTAGACTGATGGTCATAATTCCATCTCTTAAGAGATGAGCCTTTGGACTTGATCATGTGAAGCAATAAAAAGAGCAAGGAAGCAAGGAATTTGGAATTAGATAGTCTAAGTTTCGGCCCTGGGTCTACAGATGATTAGTTTATTTCCTTCTGAGCCTCAGTTTTTCCTTAAATCTATTGTATTTGTTCTCTTTCTTTTTGGAGGGAGGTGCAAGAGATGCAGATCCTATCCCTGGGTCAGGAAGATCCCCTGGAGTAATGAAATGGCAACCCATTTCTGTACTCTTGCTGGGGAAATCCCATGGACAGAAGAGGTTGGTGGGCTACAGTCCACAGGGTCACAAAGAATTGGACACAACAGAGCACACGCATGTGTATTTTGACATTTGGGAAGTGTTATGTTTTTGTTGGAGCCTAGTATTTAGTTACTGTGACAAAAAGAATAATGCCTTCTTCAAAGGTGTCCATGTCTTAATTCCTAGAACTTATGAATATTTTATATTACATGGTAAATGGAAGTCTCAATGGACATGAGTTTGAGCAAGCTCTGGTAGGTGGCAAAGGACAGGGAAGCCTGGCATGCTGAAGTCCATGGGATCACAAAGAGTAGGACACAACTGAGCCACTGAACAACAAGAAAAGGGAGTTAAGGTTGCAGATGGAATTAGAGTTGTTAGTCAGCTGACTTTAACATAAGGAGATTATTCAGGATTGCCTGGCTTCCCAGGTGGCACAGTGGTTAAAGAACACACCTGCCAATGCAGGAGACATGGGTTTGATCTTTGGGTTGGGAAGATCCCCTGGAGGAGGACATGGCAACCCACTCCAGTATTCTTGTCTGGAAAAATCCCCTGGACAGAGGAGCCTGATGGGTTACAGTCCAAAGAGTTGAGCACAACTGGGCACACACACACTTGCATTATTCAGGGTTATCTGCATGGCTCGACGTAAACACAACAGTCCTTAAGTGGAAAAGGGAGAAAGGAGAGGCAGAGGGAGAGATGATGATGGAGCAAGGTCAGAAGGATGCAATGTGAGAAGCACTTGACTCACACAATGAGCTCTGAAGATGGAGAAAAGGGACCCTGAGCCAAGGGATGTGGTATCTCTAGAAGCTGGAAAGGCAAGGAAATGAAGTCTCCTCTAGCATCACCAAAAGAAATTCAGCCCTTCTAGCACCTGGATTTTAGCCCAGTGAGACCCATTTTGGACTTCTGACCTCCAGCACTGTAAGGCAATAAATTTATATTGTCTAAGCTGTTCTTTACCAACTGAGCCACCAGGAAAGCCCTTAAGCTGCTAAGTTTGTGATAATTTGTAATGACAGCAATAGAAAATGAATATGATTACCTATACACTGTCTTTATCAATAGCCTTAATCCTTTTTTGTTTATACTGTCTACAATGAGCAATTTTCAAATTACTCATAAACACTTTTTAACTCCTCTACCTCCCCTAGTATATAATTTTGATCCCAATTTATGTATATGTAAGACAGTCAGCAAATTTATCCTACTTTCTGTGTATTCTCTCTCATCAGTTTTTTGAACACTGCGTTTACATGGTCAGAGATAACCATTACAAACTACCTTCTTCCTTCTCACTATGATTTTAGTCTTAGGTCATTTTTTGGTTTTCTGAAACTTGTTTTTTAGTAGAGTTTTTTTAGAAGGGGCTTATGAGAATAACATTCCCCAAATTCTTATAGATTTTGCAACAGTTTGCCTGTGGCCTCTATATTTAAAGGTCAGTTTGGTTGCTTATCAGCAACCTTGGCTCACATTTTCTTTCCCTTAGCATCATAAATGGAGAAGACTGGAGAAAACTCTTGAGAGTCCCTTAGACTGCAAGGAGATCAAACCAGTCAATCCTAAAGGAAATCAACCCTGAATATTCATTGGAAGGACTGATGCTGAAGCTGAAGCTCCAATACTTTGGCCACCTGATGCAAAGAGCCGACTCATTGGAAAAGACCCTGATTTTGGAAAAATTGGAGGCAGGAGGAGAAGGGGACGACAGAGGATGAGATGGTTGGATGGCATCACCAACTCAGTGGACATGAGTTTGAGCAAACTTCAGGAGATAGTGAAGGACAGAGGAGCCTGGCATCCTGAAGTCCACGGGGTTGCAAAGAATTGAACACAACTTAGTGACTGAACAACAACAGCGTCATAAATATGCCGACTCCATTGTCTTTGGGCATAAATAGTCTAATGTCAATCTGATTTATCTCCCTCATCAATGACATGGTCTTCTAGCTTGAAAACACCAATAATTTTCTTAGAATATGTCTTTAGACTATTTATGCCCAAAGACAATGGAGTCGGCATATTTATGACGCTGTTGTTGTTCAGTCACTAAGTTGTGTTCAATTCTTTGCAACCCCGTGGACTTCAGGATGCCAGGCTCCTCTGTCCTTCACTATCTCCTGAAGTTTGCTCAAACTCATGTCCACTGAGTCGGTGATGCCATCCAACCACATCATCCTCTGTCGTCCCTTTCTCCTCCTGCCTCCAATCTTTCTTAGAATATGTCTTAATGCTGACTGTTTTGGTGAATTGTCCTAAATGGCTTTCCAAGTTTTCTTCACTTTTTTTCAGGAAGATTTTCTTGAATTCCTTCCTGAGCTTTGCTGTCTCCCTTATTCTTATTTTTCCTTGCCTTTAGGGCAACTCTTTCTATTCATGTGGGTCTTATCTTGGAAGGAGGCTCCAGTAGGTCAGCTTTGAGAGTTCTTAGGGCCCACACCACCCCAGTGAAACTCTACCTTAACATGGTTCCTAGATTGGAACCTAGAAATACCCTTGCTAGTTTTAGCTCTTCTCAGGTTGACTCCTGATTTTTCCATGCTAAGGAGCATTTTGGAGAAATCAATGGGCAATTTTTTGGATTATCTCTTTCTTGTGGTCACTGAATATTTCCATTCTTTTCCTCTCTTTTCCTCTGGACAGTGGCTGGTTCTATACCAGTCTTGGTGGTGGTGGTGTTTTGTCCCAAATCTGTTTCTCTTTCAGAGTTGATGAGGACACCTTGCCACTTGCTTTTATTATAGATGTTTTTAGATTTACTATCTTAGTTTCTCTTTATTTTGTGTGTGTGTGAGCAGATTCAAAAGATATGCTGCTGCCAGCACCAGTACCTTCCTAGGATTTCTTTCAGTAAAATGAGATTGATAAATGATACTAATAAAACTTATCTTGTACCACAAGGTTGTTACAGAAATCAAGTGAGATAACGTCCATGATAACATGTGTAAGACACGGAATAATCCACACATGTTACTTTGAATTGCTTGTGGGAGAGACTATAGCCCTTTTATTGCTCAGATCACATTCAATGCAGCCTCCACCCAATAGACATTTCACAAGCTCACTTTCATGATCATTGATGGCTCAGTGTCACATGGAGGTAAGGAGCAATCAGACCCCATACACTGAACTCAAAACTCTTGTATTTCCAGAGGATTAATGTTATACTATTAAACTATACACTGGAAACAGATCACAAGTATTTAACATCTTGGTACTCTAATCCTCAGGACAATATTCCAGAAGCAAAACCTGATGAAGATGAAGATGAGGAAGAGGAATAAAGGGAGGAAGGAGAAAGTCTAAATAAAATAAATTGTTTGAATAAAAGAAGTCCATGGGAAAGGGGAAATTCATATTGTCATGGTTGGATTTTCTCCAAAATGTTCCCAGATTTAAAACTACAGCTGTACTACACAAAACAGAATGAAATTAGAACACTCCCTAACCCCATACACAAAATTAAACCCAAAATAGATTAAAGGCCTAAATGTAAGGCTGGATACTATAAAACTCTTAGAGGAAGACGTTAGGCAGACCACTCTTAGACATAAATCACTGCAAGATCTTTTTCGATCCACTGCCTAGAAAATGGAAACAAAAGCAAAAATAAATAAACAGAAAAAAAAATAGGACCTAATTAAACTTAAAAGTTTTTGCACAGCAAATGAAATCATAAACAAAACTAAAACAATGGGAGAAAATATTTGCAAATGAAGCAATCTACCAGGGATTAATCTCCAAAATATACAAACAGCTCATGCAACTCAATATCATAAAAACAAAAAACCCAATCAAAAACTGAACAGATCTAAATAGACATTTCACCAAAGAAGACATACAGATGGCCAACAATGCATGAAAAAATACTCAACATCTCTATTTATTAGAGAAATTTAAATAAAAACTACAATGAAGTGTCACCTCATACTGGTCATAATAACCAACATCGAAAATCTACAAACAGTAAATGCTGGAGGTGTGGAAAAAAGGGAGCCCTCTTACACTGTTGTTGGGAATGTAAATTGGTACAGTCACTATGGAGAACAGTATGGAGGCTCCTTAAAAAACTAAAAATAGAGCCACCATATGATCCAACAAGGGCTTCACAGGTGGCGCTAGTGGTAAAGAACCCACCTGCCAATGCAGGAGACACAAGATACACAGGTTCGAACCCTGGGTTCCAAAGATCCCCTGGAGGATGGTATGGCAACCCACTCCAGCATTCTTGCCTAGAGAATCCCATGGAAAGAGGAGCCTGGTGGGTTATAGTCCATAGGGTCTCAAAGGGTCAGACACTACTGAAGTGACTTAGCATGCATGCACATTAGATCCAGTTATTCCACTCCTGAGTATACAACTGGAGAAAAATCATAGTTTGAAAGTATGCATGCACCCCAATGTTCATGGCAGCACTATTTACAATAGCCAGGACACAGAAGCAATGGAAATGGCCATAAACAGAGGAATGGATAAAGAAGATGTGGTACATATATACAGTGGAATATTACTCAGCCATAAAAAGGGATGAAATAATGCCATTTGTAGGGACATGGATGGACCTAGAGACTGTCTTACAGAGTGAAGTAAGTCAGACAGAGAAAGACAAATATCATATAATATCACTTATATGTAGAATCTAGAAAAATGGTACAGATGAACTTATTTGCAAAACAGAAATAGAGTCATAGATATAGAAAACAAATGCATGGTTTATCAAGGAGGGAAGGGGGTGGGAAAAACTGGGAGACTGGTACTGACATATAAACACCACTATGTATAAAACAGATGACTAATGAGAACTTACTGTATAGCACTCTACTAAGTGGAATTCTACTACTTGGTGCTCTGTGGTGACCTAAAGGGAAAGGAATTTTAAAAAGAGAGGATATATGTTTATGTATAACTGATTCACTTTCCTGTACAGCAGAAACTAACACAACATTGTAAAGCAACTATACTTAAACAAAAATTAATAAAAAATCAGAAATACAGAGAATGGCCCCCCAAAAACCCTACAGTTGTAAAAACCCCTACAGTTATTGACAGAAATTTGCTTTTAAAATGATAAAAAAAAAACCAAAATGGGTTCAATAGAAATGGCTAAAAGGAGAATGGTAAAAGTGAAAAAAAATCAATAAAAATATGGAAATCCATTTTAAAGATGCCAGAGGCAAGATTTGGGTACTGAAAAATAATGGAAGTATGCAAACATATTACAGAACAACAAAGCTCTTGTCAGTTTCCTGACTCCTTATGGTTATTATCCTGAAAGGTTCCAGAGAAGAGTTCTCTTGACTATGCAAGCTAATTTAAGACAATAAATGCTGTTTTAAAGGCAGTAGAGGGCGCTGCAGAACAATAGGTTTGTGTCAGCAGATCCTGGATAGGGCAGAGTAGGCCACAGGAGCTCACCTCTCTGGACTCTTCTCTCTCTGCCCAAGAAATCTGAAAAAAGCCTGGTGGATTTACTTGCTAGCTTCATTTCTGCAGCCTTCAAACCCCACCATCCACCTCCCCTGACAGTCATGCCCCTTTCCTCTACACTTTGATGGCAACTCTCTGACCAAGGTCACCAAAGATTCCCCATAATGCCACTAAATCCTCTAGTCTTCATACAATTCTTGGCTGGGTGATGCACTGCTGACTACCCCCTGGATCTTCGCCAACTCCCACTTCCTCAACTCCTTTCCTGATTTTGCCTCAGCATCTCTGACAGAAACCACTCAGATGTCTCCAGCAGTGCCCTGTTTTCTACTTGCCCCTTAAATGTGGGTGGTTCCAGGGTCCCCTGAAAGGTTTACTTGTTCTCATGGCTTCTACTGCCATTTCTGTGCTGAATACTGCTATACCTGTGTCTGATTTTGGCTTCCATCTTGCCTAGCCCAGCCAAGTGCTTCTAAGGATCTAGCACTCCACCCGCTGCAGACTGTGCAGGGAAACTTACAAATAGCCCATTTTACCACAACCTCCAGAATCTAAACACCTAACCTCATTTGCAAGTCACTTGTCCCTTCTTTCTCTATTCCTCCTCCTATTATGCCTTCATCTAATCCTTAGGAGAGGACAGATGTCACCAATGGAAAAACAACCTTGATCTTCAGATATGATCACATCGTTCCACTGGTAAATGCGAAGTGTTCACTCAAATGCTCCCTGCTCTGTGAGTCCTACCTTGTCCAGCCAATTTCAGACCTCTTTCACTTCCCCACCAGCCTTCCCAAACCCCTTTACCTTGCTCTACTTTTTCTTTTTCCCATAATACTTACCACCTTCTGGCATACTGTACAATTAACTTATTGATTATATGCATTTTTTTGTCTGTCTCCCAGCTAGAATGAAAGCTGCAAAAGGGCAGAAATGTCTGCTTTATTCTCTAGTGTATCCCCAGTGCTCAATGCCAAACTTTCAACAATTCATTTTTGCATGAATCAGTGAATAAAAAGCAATAACACAAGAGTAATTCACGAGGCATATGAGAATCAGAAAGAGATACAGGATGCAAATGAGGCCAGAGGATATGGTTCAAAATTCCATCCATTATAGTGTAATAAGCATTAGTAGGGTATTATTAGGGGCTTCCCTGGTGGCTCAGAAAGAATCAACCTGCAATGCAGGAGACCCGGGTTTGATCCCTGGATTGGGAAGAGGGTATTATCAGTGGCTATGCAAAAGAGAATAATCAGTGGGCCTAAAAATGGCCCCAGCTAATATAGTAGATGAATACTTTCAAGTCAGAAATACCATGCTCTATTGTATGATTAGAACCTGAAATTTGTGTGGTTTGTTAAATCCCACATGTCAGGTAACATGGTAGACAAAAGCTGACCACAAGAAGGAGGCTTTCCCAATAGTTTCCTGCTTCACCTTAAGTGGGATGTCCAGGGTATATTAGTCATGGTTGGTTTTTTTTTTTTTTAATTTTCTGTATTTTATGATGCTTTGGTATCTTGGGACCTTGTGGACTTAGAGGAGGACTACTCCCTCCCCTAGGGTTAGCTAATTCCTAAAAATAGCAAACAACTTGCTGCAAGCCAACCAATCTTAAGTCTATACCCTCCATTTACCTCCTTTTATCAGGATCCTGCCTCCAAGACAATATCACATCTCTCTGCCCTAAATCACTCCAGGGCTAGGTACCAGACAATCAGGGACCATCCTCATGGCCCAGAGCCTGTCAAAATTATTCACACTATTCAAGCCTGTTCTGTTTGCCTACTCTGCCTCACTCATTCCTTTTCACAAACACTGCACTGAAGGCTCTTGCTTACATTTCCCCCTCACTCTTTTTGCCTCCTGACTGACTCTGGTGCTTCCCTATGTGGCCCTGAATAGTGTGGAGTGCATTCTGATTCTAGGAATCTGTAAGAACTTATTCTTTCATGGCAGTCATTTCCATGTCTGTGTGTCTTACCATAATTTAATAAAAGAAATCCCAGGAATGTTTTAAAATACAGGGCCTATGACGCTTCTGGTCAGACTTTTACAACCCAGAATTTCTGATTAAGAAACCTCAGCTAAACTGAACTGGCAAATGTATTCCATTTGCTTAACTAAGTAACACAAGGAAGGTATTAAAAACAAGAACACTTTGGGAACGTTCTGTTTGGACAAGTGTACTGACAAATGTTGAAGGCTTGTGTTGCTCCAAATGGGCTTCTCTTTTCTTTTTTTAAGATCCTTGAAATGCTTAAGAGAATTTGATCCACTAAATGTTAGGAAAGTTTTTCACATTAGATTTGTGAATCTGCCTTTGTAGCTGTAAGAGAACCAAATGCATTAACTTTGTAAATGTAGTTTGAAACATCTAAGATCATTCAATTAATCCAAGTTGAAACTGATGCTAAATATTGAGGAAAATTTGGTTTGTCAAATTTATGAAATAAGAGCATATTAGTCAAATAACCAATTAAAGTGATGGTTCTTTTTCTTACACAGAAATCACTTAGGTTATAAATATAGCTTATATGTTGAGCTTAAAAGCTGAAAAGTAAAGGTTTTTATATTTATTATGCTGATAAATTAAATAGTAAGACACAAGTAACTGTAAGAATATTTTTCTGTGCATGAAAGCTCTTTGCGCAGAAAAGTCACTAACACTTAAAATTTTTCAAAGGCTTCACAAGGCACCTAAAATCAAGTCTAAAATCCTTAGCACAGTGCAAAGTACCAGAGACAAGTCAGCCAGTGCATCCCTTTTCTTGTCATCCCCATGCTCCTTTACCCTCTGCCTCACTTCCCATACCCAGTCTCTGGGGCTGCCTATTGCTGGCTGCCAGCTTCCCTATCCTCATAGGTGCTGGTGTCATTTTAACCTTCCTCTCCACCTGGCTCTTTTATGCCCTTCCCTCAGGTCTCAGCTTGAATGTCTCTTCCAACCAAGCCCCCTCTGAAACAAACACATATGGCATTCTGTATTTTGCAACTAAAATCCACATTAGAATTCCCACCTATGGGGACTTTCATGGAGGTCTAGTGGTTAAGACTCCAGTTTCCAATGCAGGAGGTGAGGGTTTGATCCCTGGTTGGCCAGGAAACTAAGATCCCATGTGCTGTGCAGTGAAGCAAAAAAATAAAAATAAAAAAGAATTCCCACCTATGTATTAATTTCTTTGTTCTCCCCTGGGCAGGAACAACTTCCCTAGAGTGGTACCATTTGGCCAGGTCCCTAATAGATGTTTTTTAAAGCAATGAGCAAGTCTCTTGTCTTCTGAAATTCAACAAGAAGACCACAAGTGATCCTTCAGATCCCCAGGACTAATTCCAACTACTGATGTTTCAGGCAAGACAATACAAGCCCTCTGCCCCTCATATGACCACCCCCTCCCAATGTAATGTCCTCTCTGTCCAGTCTTTCATTTGAGTTCAACTTTTTGGCCAAATCCCTTCATCTATGAAAGATATGATGATTAGCATGATAATAATATTCTAAAGAAATGGAACTGGGCCAGTTGTATAGAAAACAAAGAAAACCTTGACTTCTATCTCACTCCATTCACACACACAAAATTATTTTGGGATGTATTATAAATTTAAAGGTAAAATCTAGGACTACAAAAGATTCCAGAAGAAGGCCTAAGAGGATATTTTTACCACTTTGAGGCAGTCAGATTTCATACATAGGACACAGAAAGCCTTAATCACAAAGGGATGGGGTTGTTGCGTTTATTTAAATCTTTTATTCTGCCATACCTGCAAGCACAATATGATATACTTGCCAAGCTGATATTTGAAAATTGATATTTGATACAGACCCTTTTACTTCTGAAAATCCAAAATCTTAAAAAGTTCATACTTATTAGCATCACCAGAAATGTATCCTAGTGGATCCTGGAATCAGAGGGAAAAAATAGTTACAAAAGATACCATTCGAATAATTGCTGAAATTTGAGTATGGAGTGTATAATTTTACTCAAGTTATGTAAAGTAGTGAAAGTGTTAGTCCCTCAGTCATGTCTGACTCTTTGCGACCCCGTGGACTGTAGTCCACCAGGCTCCTCTGTCCATGGGATTTTCCAGGCAAGAATACTGGAGTGGGTTGCCATTCCCTTCTGCAGGAGATCTTCCCAACCCAGGGACCAAACCCAGGTCTACCACATTGCAGGCAGATTCTTTATGCCTGAGCCACCAGGGAAGCCCCAAGTTATGTAAGAGAACGTCATTATTACAAAATGCATGATAAAATATTTAAGAATATAAGGACATTTACATGTCATTTACTTTCAGATGAGTCAGGGGAAAACACATATGAGAAAGAGATAGAGAGCAAATGTGGCAAAATATTAACAACTGAGGAATCTAGATCAACAACATACGAGTGTTCTTTGTACTATTCTTGCAACTCTTTGGTAAGCTAGAGATTTTTTTCAAACAAAAATATATCAAAAAATATATATATAAAATTTATTTCAATATCTAGTTTCATTTTTAAATTAAAGCTATTGGACAGTTTTTTTTGTAATTTAAAATTCATTATCAGAGTTGAGGAAAGAATTAATAAGCTTTTAACTATTGATGACAACTAAAATTATTAACCATGCATTTTTAAAAGTCATGTTAGAGTAAAAAGTTCCAGTTATGCTACTTAATGAAGGAACTAGCCTTTAACTCTTTATTTCTCATTTTGATACCTCATATGACATAGTTTCATTTTGACATAATGTACATCTTTTTCATCCAATCAATACTATGCCAAACAAAAATTTTCCAAATGTAAAGCCTTTCTTTACCATTTATGAAATATGACTTAACTGTTACTCTTTAAAAGTTCCTTAAAGGAAATTTGAAATTTTAATTTTCACCGTGAGCCTGTTTGATCAAAAAGGTAAAGGATGTCACTACCACATTAATTAAAACAAAGAATAGAATAAAAAGCAAAACTGGTATTTATATAATCAACAAATTTTCTGAAAAGCATTTTAACTACTTCACCTTTCTTCTTAGCACAGTGAGAATAAATTGGTTCCAAGGTACTACAGGTTTGGCATTTTTACTCCAAACTTTAAATCATATTGTTACTATACTCAAATCATCTCTAAGAAAATGGTGGTGTTCATAAGTACAAAAATTATTATGTCCAGTAAGTGGTGTTCTACACAATCAAGATAATAAGAGAATTCTTTACAAAATTATATTTTGAAAAATGCAAAATGTCTGACAATTACCAGTATCACAAAAGCTAAAATGAGAAAAATACAGAAAATAGAAGTACTCATTAAATAATATTATTTTGCTTTGAGGAAGCCAGAAATGATTCTGTTTGAGGAAATAAGTGATAATGATGAGATGTAATTAATACACCCTATCTCTTTTAAGCCAAAGTCTGCTTTTCACCTCAGGACAATTCTGATTTTTGCATTCTTAATCTCCCTTGTCCAGAACAGGGCCCCATTTTAAGCCATTGTTTGAATAGAGTTCATAATTTAAAGCCATTTTTCTCCACAGGATGTTTTCATTTTAGTATTAATACATAAGTTGCAAAAAGGCAAATGACTAAGTCAGTTACAAAGAATTTGTAGCATAATAAGAGCCAATTTATAGTAACTGTCAACAGACTTCTATACTGAAGCAGAAAAGTTGCTACAGTACAGATGAGAACTAACATGATTCTTCCATATGCTCAGACTTTGTTTACTAAAAAATACCGTCATAAGATCTGAAAAGAAACCTTACTGGGTCCTTCCAAAGCTGCATAATATTCCAAATGATTTTCCTCTGGTTGCAGAGCCTGTTCATGCCTTCAATGCTTTTTCAATCATTTAGCTTTTGCAATATTTTTTTGATATTTTTGTTTCTTCTTTTGCTCCTTTTCCCAATCATCTTAGCCAATTTCCAAGACAATACAATACAGCACTTGCTAGAAACAATGGCATTAAGGCCAAAATAACTGTTGAAAAGAAGTCATATGGGTCGTTTGCAGCCAATTCCACAACATACTCAGTCTAAGCCTTTATATCAACCCTTTGCGACTCCATGGACTATAACCCGCCAAGCTGTTCTGTCCGTGAAATTCTCCAGGCAAGAATACTGGAGTGAGTTGCCACTTTCTACTCCAGCGGATCTTCCCAACCCAGGAATCGAACCTGAATCTCTTGCATCTCCTGTATTGGTAGGCGGATTCTTCACCACTAATGCCACCTGGGATTATTGGCCAATCATAATTTCAGATGACCCTTGGTTGGTTGTCTTCTTCTTTAGCTCTACCATAAACTCTGACTGAAGGCTTAAATTCTATACACTCCAGGGTGGAAGCAGGAAGGCAGAAGCCGCGGCTCTCCCGACCCACCCACAAGCCAGTGCTCACCTGGATCCTAGAGTTGTTGTTGTTCTTTTAATTTTAAGAACAAGAACAACAACAACAAAAAGTTCTTGCTGAAACTGAGTTGAATCCTGTCTCCCAGAGATTTCCATCTCTTTGGATCTATTTCTGTCCCTTATGTGATCTTTCTGGACAAACATGTTTTTCCACTATAATACCATTTCAGACATCAGAATGATGGTATCATGACTCTCCCCAGTTCTTTCGCAGCAGATAATCTGGGTGGGAACTTCACTTCTTTCCTGATCTCTACCCTTCTTTACTCCGTAGTTCTTCTTTCTCTTCCACTCAGGGCAGATATAAACACATGCACACACAGACACACGCACACACAGACGCACACACACACTCACAAGTGTATATATTAAGTGTCGTGTCTTAACTTTGGGAACCTCTGTCAGCTCCTACATGTGCAGAGCTGTCCATGGGAATGCACAAGGAGTAATTTTCTTCCCTGCATAAAAATCTCAACAATGTCAAAGGCCTCTCAGTGAAGACTGTGACACAGCCTGTCACTCACTGCATTGGCAAAGAAAAACTAGAGAGCAAAGCATTGTCTCTTTTGGCAGGACTGTGAGACGAATGGAGTCTCAGGAACACACAGTGTGTGGAAAAGAGAAGAAATAAGACATAAAAGCCCACCGTAGAAAGGTTGCTATGGTGTGATGTGTTTCCCTCACCCTACCACTCTTTTCAGAGGCAGAAAAAAAATGAATGATGGTAGATTTCACCAATTCTTTCATAAGTGAATGAATGAGACTTTCCGGAAGAAAACTGTCTCACAAAATGAATGGCTCCATTACACAAATCTGGCGACACGATCAGACATTAGGAACCAAGATAGCCACAAGTTCTACTCAGTGCACAAAGGCACAGATGGATCTGAATTCTGAGGATGTGTATTCACGTTTAAAGTATTGACTGATGGCATAGATTGCATGAAATCTACCAAGAGTGAAAAGTGAAAGCAAAATTGTTAGTCGATCAGTTGTGTCTGACTCTGACCCCATGGACTGTAGCCCACTAGGCTCCTCTGTCCATGGAATTTCCCCAGGCAAGAATATTGGAGTGAGTAGCCATTTCCTTCTCCAGGGAATTTTCCCAATCCAGGGATCGAGCCCAGGTCTCCTGCATTATAGGCAGATTCTTTACTGTCTGAGCCACCAAGGAAGCCCCAAGAACACTGGAGTGGCTAGCCATTCCCTTCTCCAGGGAATCTTCCTGACCCACAAATGCGAACCTGGGTCTCCTGCATTGGAGGTGATTCTTTACCATCTGAGCCACCTGGTAAGGTATATTTAGCATGACCAAAACCTAGCTATAGCAATGAACGCCTCAGAAATGTATTTTTACCAAGATACCTCCAAACCTGTTTGCTGGTGTGTTCCCAGGGCTTGGAACAGGAGGTTTGAAATATAGCTAGCTTCTCACGGTCCTTTCTACCTCCTTGATGCTGAGCACAAAGAGTTCTTGCAGACTCTGTGTTAAAAGTAGAACATTAGCACCATCTAAAGGCTACATTCCAAATGTCTTGCCAGTGTAAATGTTCCCCGAAATAGTGTTTACTGTGATACAATGCTTTGGAGTATTGACACTGAAAATTCTTGCCTACCGAGAATGAAGCAGTGGGCCAGTATCGCATGCTATGTGTCTGAGATGGTTATATTTCTGGAGAGGTACATGTTATCTGTAGTGCTTGCCTGTTTGAAAGAGTAGGCCTTTTAAAATTTTTTTATAGAAATATTGATTTACAATGTTGTGTTTCAAGTGTACAATAAACTGGTTCAATTATACCTAAATGTATAAACACATGCATTGTTTTTTTTTACATTCTCTTCCCTTATAGGTTATTATAAGATATTGAGTAGAGTTCTCCATACTAAACAGTAGGTCTTTGTTGTTTATCTATTTTATATATAGCAGTGTGTACCTGCTAATCCCAAACTCCTAATTTATCCATCTCTCCCCTTCCCAAAAGTAGGTCATGTTTATCAAAAGCTGTACTGGCTTGCTGTATTGTAGGGACATGTTATTCCTTAGCTCAAACTGCCAGTGGGTCTAGTCTGAACTTGGCCATTGGTGCAGTGGGGAGGAGGTTGAGGAGTGGGGAGAACTGAGCAGTTATGAAATAACCACTAGCCTTGTAGGAGAGATGGGGGCTCCAGGTCTGCTTTGCTGTTTGCTAGATTTGTGGCCTTAACCTCTCTGATCCTCTTAGGCATTAAGCAAGGCTGCTCAACTAGATTATCTTTAGAGGCTTCTCTTCTTCTACCATCAGTGTGGCCCTGCGTTTTGAGACGATGATGTAACCTGGTCCCAAACCTCTATTTTATATCATTTTGGGGAGCAAAAGAAAATGATCCAGGAAACTCTCTCTTATGTTAAACCCAGCTGAGTTGTACCCAAATCCTTTGGGTTCAAAGGCAAGGAAAGTCTGACTTAAAGTTTCTTTGGAAAGTTTCCAGGCCCAGCTGAGTTGTACTCAAATCCTTTGGGTTCAAAGGCAAGGAAAGTCTGACTTAAAGTTTCTTTGGAAAGTTTCCAGGATCCCACTAGTAAGCTAGAGTCCCCAGATTCCCTAGAAGTCACTAAGGACCTATTAGAAATAGGAGCTGGTCTTTAAAAGACTTGAGTGGTAGGAGGATTTTACAATAGATTGACCCTCTGATACAGTCATCCAATGGGAATGTGACTTCCAAGGGTCAAATCTTGGCAGGTGTGGGGACAGAGAGTGGATGCAGCAAAAAGAAAAAGAATTTTAAGCTTAGTATATAGAGATGTAGGGCTTCCCAGGTGGCGCTAGAGGTAAAGAAACTGCCTGACAATGCAGGAGTCGAAAGAGACATAGATTCGATCCCTGAGTCGGGAAGATTCCCTGGAGGAGGGCATGGCAACCCACTCCAGTATTCTTGCCTGGAGAATCCCATGGACAGAGGAGCCTGGTGGGCTACAGTCCATGGGGTCACAAAGAGTCAGAGATGACTGAAGTGACTGAGCACATGCGCATGCACATAGAGATTTGTGTTTAGTTTGCCAGAAGACTCTTGAGAGTCCCTTGGACTGCAAGGAGATCCAACCAGTCCATCCTAAAGGAGATCAGTCCTGGGTGTTCATTGGAAGGACTGATGCTGAAGCTGAAGCTCCAATACTTTGGCCACCTCATGTGAAGAGTTGACTCCTTGGAAAAGACCCTGATGCTGGGAGGGACTGGGGGCAGGAGGAGAAGGGGACGACAGAAGATGAGATGGCTGGATGGCATCAATGACTCGATGGACATGAGTTTGAGTAAACTCTGGGAGTTGGTGATGGACAGGGAGGCCTGGCGTGCTGCGATTCATGGGGTCGCAAAGAGTCGGACATGACTGAGTGACTGAACTGAACTGAACTGCCTCTGCCCCTTACTGGTCGTGAGACTCAGGGCAAATCACTCAACCACTCTAAGCTTTGGTTTCCATGTCTGTAAAATGCACCTAACAACCAAGTTGTTGAGAGGATTAAATTAGACATTGTACTCATTTAGTCTAGCCCAATACTGGATGCAACATAAATATCTCATGAATGATGTCATAAGCTTATTATTTTAAAATCAGACTCTCCCGTTTAAGGCAACACAGTGAACAAAGAAAGGTTTGAGATTCTTGTGCATTAGCGCAAGCCCCAGCAATAGATTTTGAGTCTCAGATCTAACAATGCTTGCCAGGTTCCTCTGACACACAGCCTGGGTTCTTGCTTTTGTCTTTCAAAATGGCCTCTTAGCTCGATGCTTCTTGAGTGTCTGCCGTCTGTTGCACCTTTCCCCTGCACCATCTTGCTTCTGCTTTTAGCACAGGTGGCTTTGCTGTCAGGATATTTGAAGTTTTCCTTTGATGGCCCTGCAACTAAGCAACTTAATTATGAATGAGCACTCTGCCTAAAAGCCTGTATCTCTCTGCTCTTGTTTTTGTTCAAGTGCCCCTGGCATATAGCCAGGGACTCGATACACAAAAGCAAAGGGATGACTGACCCACCCACCCACCCACCGCTGAACAACCCCACTCCCTTCCCATCCATCTGCTGTTTGCTGCCTTTGTTAGAAGGGAAGAGAGGAAGAGTGAGCTATGAGGAAAAGATCATGAAAATATAATACATTTTTGTGAAATATATTGATAACATATTTAACCTTTAAAAAAAAGTTCTCAAAGTGAATGATGCATTATCAGCAATTCATTTTGTTCCAAGATTGGTCAAAGCAATGAGCTTACTTCTATTTTTAAACACTTATATAAAATATCACCCATGTACCTTGAAGAAAAGGAAACATGAGAAACTCAGTAAGTAAATATATAAGTGGTAAAAGTATAGCAGAAACTTTATCTTAAGAATAGGTAAGTGTTAGAGCAGGGCTGTGTGTGAGTGGTGTGTGTGTGTGTGTGTGTGTGTGTGTGTGTGTGTGTGTGTAGAATATTCATGATATGGGAAGAGATCTTCATAATCTGGTCTACAAAACTGAGTAGTAGAAAGCATAAGTGATGTTCTCTGGATCACACAACCGGTTGGTGGTAGAGCCAGGAGGGCATTTGGATTTCCTGACTCCTAGATATTGTTGTGGAGAAGGAAATGGCAACCCACCCCAGTGTTCTTGCCTGGAGAATCCCAGGGACGGGGGAGCCTGATGGGCTGCCGTCTATGGGGTCGCACAGAGTCAGACACGACTGAAGCGACTTAGCAGCAGCAGCAGCAGATATTGTTGAGCAAGGCCATATGGACAGTAAAGTCTCCAAAATGTCCAAGTAACTGCTGCTTGTGTTACTATTGCTTTTGAACTGTTACTAAACCAGTTAAACCTCTTTTTTTGTTCCCTCAACCTCTTTGCTCTTGTTCTTAGACTTGTCCACTATTTTTGCCCCCTTTTTACACAAAGATTTCAGTACATATATTTCAAAAATAATATGTGGTTGGAATTGACATGCACAGTGAATGTAAAATAAACACCAGATTTCAAAGACTTGATATGATAAAAAGAATGTGAATGATCTTAGTGATAACTTTTCTTATTGATTACATGTTGAAACAATATTTGGGATAGATTGGATTGAGTAAAATACGTTGTTAAAATTAATTTTACCCATTTAAAAAAATTTTAGTGTTGCTACTATGGAGTTAAAAATGATTTATGTGGCTCACATTACAGCTGAAATCATGTAGAATTATAATCTTTCCATTTGAATGAGATATTCTACTCTTTGTTCAAGTCCAAGATTTGCAACAAAGGCTTCTGGCTAAGGGTAAATGACTACTGTTTTGGCAAAACAGAATTTAATGTAAGAAATAATTGATTTAGGTATATTAAGCTGTGCTAATCAATAATTGTGCTGTTTGGGGCAGATTATATAAATTATGCTAATCCATAGTTGTACTATTCTGGTAAAGTAGAAATTAATGTAAGACATAAATTATTTAAATGCATTACTTTGTACTATTTACTATAATCCTTCCTTCATTGTGGTGGAACATATAGTCCCTGACTCTCTGGTGTCTTTAAATTTAAATGTAACCAAAAATGTGCCTTCATAAAGTTCTTCCAGCAGGCCACTACAAAGAACACACCTCAGAATAGGCTCATTAACTCACAGCTATAAGCTGTTATTAAAGGGTGGGGTGTGAAGCAGAGGGAGAGAAGACAGGGCTTTTGAGAATAACTGAATGATGGGAGGAAGAAAAGGCTGTTCATTACTTCAGAATAAATTAATTTCCCAGAAAAACATTAAAAAGCTTGCACATTGTTTTCATCTAAGCCTGATTCATGCATGGAGGAGAGAAAATAAAATGATCTAATAAGTGTCTTCTGCCACTAGAGTGAATGTAATTTTAAAGTAGAATACACAAGCTAAAAATTAAGCTATAAAATAGCAACCAACTTTGATTTATTTCTACCAATTTAGCACTATAACCTTAAAAATGAAAACTTTTTATTGTACAGTAATATAACAGAAAATCTTAGGAATGCATAAATTTTTCTGGGGAAACATATGGATAAGAATACCATTCAGCTTAGGCAAAGCTCTATTTGAGAAGTTGCAACTTGTTCTAACTCTGAATGCATAATGCAAATGGTTGCTAATACTCATGAGTGCTACTCAGTGCCAGGCATTGTTCTTGGTTTCTACACATCATGTATTAACTTATTTAATCATCATAATAGAACCATGAAGTCTACCCATAGACTCATCCTACCTTACAGATATGAAATCCAAGCCACAGAAAGACCGAATAGCTTACCCAGAAGTCACATGGCTAGTAAACAGCAGAGCAGGGGTGTAAGGTAGTCTGGCCTCAGAGTTCATGATCTTAACATACAATGAGCACTCTGAGTTAGTGAATAAAAGTGGCCAACCGGTTAAAGAAAGTCTTAGAATATTGGTTTCAACAACAATAATGACGAATTCATTTGCATGGATCATGGGAAACTGCCATGCAAGAAGAATCAAGGATTTAGCATTGGCCAATGGCGGGAGCCTTGGTTGAAAAGTCAGGAGACACAGGATCAGAAACCTTTCTAACAGTGGTCCCCAACCTTTTGGCACCAGGGACCGATTTCATGGAAGACAATTTTTTTATGGACCAGGTGGCTGGGGGGAGCGGTAGGAAGGTGGTTTCTGAAAGATTCTCATAAGGAGCATGCAACCTAGACCCCTTGCATGCACAGTTCACTGTAGGGTTTGAGCTCCTATGAGAATCTAATGCTGCCACTGATCTGACAGGAGATGGAGCTCAAGCGAGGAGAACCATGGGGAGCAGCTATAAACACAAATGAAGCTTCACTCCCTGGCCCATGGCTCACACCTGCTGTGTGACCAGAGGGAGGGGTGTGGGGGGGAGGGATGGGGAGTTGAGGAACCCTGTTCTATAGAGTAAGACAGTGGGATGATGTGCCTTCCATGTACCTTTATCAGACCAATTATTGTTAGTATTATGATTTCTGAGAGTTTTTTCAATGACAATTACCTAAAAAGTCATGAATCGCAAAGGAATTGTGGAATTTAATAAGGGCAGATGAAGGAGACTGTCCCAATGCGAAGAGGAAATAATTGCATGCTAGGATTATGGGAAAAACACTGCTGGTGTCGACCAAAATTGAAGAGGACACATTGTTAAGAATTTAGTTATTTAAAACTAAACACAAGGTTTACAATGTCAGCTCTTACCAGGAAAGATCTTTACTTCTTTAAATTTTTTTTCCACTGCACATATGCATGGACAGTTACTTTAATACACTTTGTGATGATGATGGCAATATTAGGTTTAGTGACTGTTTTGAAGATAATGAAGAATTCTCAGATACCAAAGAAAGTCTGAATGATTAGAAACCATAAGAACTTACTTGTACTACCTGTAAAGTGAGAGTAATATTAACCTCACTTCTGTTGGAAGGATTAAATGAGATAAAGCAGAGAAAGTGCTAAGCTCAATGTCTGCTTCATTATGCTCTGTTAATCAAGTTTAAAAATGATGACAGCAACAATGATGATGACAATGACAGGCCACACAAGTCAAACTGCACTAAGGGAGCCATGTCTAACTCTCAACAATTTTAAAATAAAACATTCAGTTTAACATGTGTACATAACATGAAAATATTGAAGCTATTCAAAAGATTACAGCCAAATATGACAGGATTTTAAGTTCACAAGTTCAGCTTTGGTTTCATATATAATATGAAATATATTTATTTTCTGCAGAAGCTTATATTCAAATAGCATATTCTCTAAAGTTCTATTGAATCAAAGCCCTCATGCTTTGTGTCAACAAGTTCTTTACATTCTGGGATGGTAGTTTGCTAATGAGAACTAAGAGATGCCAACCCAAGATGGTTTGGTGGTCATTGCCTTCTGTTTTCAAGTTTTAGGAAAAAAAAAGAAGGTGTTACAGAATTGCAAAGAACCTCTGGTTTCTTATCCAGGAGAGTTTTGTAGTAATTAATTTACCTCATAAGGATGAGATACCATCTGTGCAAGTGCTGTACCATTATAATGTTATTATTGAAAGTCATAGCCCCTTGGTTTAAAAACAGCCTCCTTAAAACCAAGCACACAAGAACATCTGCTTGTGGATTATCTCTATGTGTCACCAGTGAACTTACTATAGTCATCTCTCACCCTCTCTAGGTTGTACACGTATGAAAATAAAGGCTATGGCTTTTTCACCTCAGTATCTCCAGCATTTAGATATTGGTACATATGTTGAAGCTGTGCATTTAGAGGAAGTAGAAACATTGCTTTGAACCCTAAATATTATGGGCCACTTCAGAAGACAAGATGGCTTAGGTGCACTTGCTTCCTTTTCCAGGCCAATAAAATATGTAAAAGTTATTGTTGCAGGTTTTGTTCCCAAGACTCAGAGGTTAAGATGGAGCTTGTGATGCAAGGTATTTATTAGGGATCATCACAAACACAAAGAGAGAAGCACGCCTGGCCAAAAAGAGAAGTAGAGCTGACATGCCTCAGCCAAACCAGTTGGACAGCTCTGGCTAGAGTTGTCTTTCATCAGAGTAATATAGCCAGGGTCTGTCTTATGACTCCACCTACACTAGTCACTGGATGTGAAAGCCGCCCCTGGAAGAACATACCCTTGGGCAAGGTGACTCTGCAGCTGAGGCAGTCTTGGAGAAGACTGACAGCTGAGGCAACAAATCCTTCCTTGGTGATGCATGTCCATGTCCACCCTGGTCACCAAATTTTAAATGTTCTGTCTACCATGTGAGAAGATGGCATTAACATGTCTTTAATCAATGAGAAATTTGAAATTGCATTCATAATTGAGTTAAAAAATTTACCCATGTTTTCATAGATTTCTGGTAGAATCTACCAAAATATTTCATAAATATAGTGAAGAATTCAGGGAAAACTTTGATTTGTTGACATATGATGTCATTTTCTTATGAACTATTGTCCTTCAGCAAGTGGTGGCTGGGTACTTGTTTGTACATTAAAACAGATGTTACTAAGGTGTTTCAATGGGCAGTCTTTCTGGGATGTAACAATATATCTATGGCAGAGCTTGGGTAGAACCTTTCTGCCCAGATCCAAGCCTCTCCATTATTCTAGTTCCTGAAGGGAATGGGCTTGTCTGTCTACCCAGATGTGGCTGTGTCCTGGGGTCATGAATCAGCATCAGCAGAGTATGGCTTCCATTTCTGATCTAAGCCTTCCCAACTATGCATGCATTTGGTGTTTCATCTTGTGTAGCTCTCTTTATTCAAGTGTGTATGTTTCAATGGAGCCTGAAAAAGTAACCAAAAGTAAATCTGTATCTTAACTTCTCCAAGGTCACAAGAAAGAAATCAACTTACCTAAACAGTTCCCCAGTCATAACATGTAGGCACCACATTCTACCTAATACAAAACCATGGGTTGAGTGGATGAGCAAACATTTTTTAGAAGAAAACCAATTGTTATTTCCTCAAGACCCAAGCTAGTTGAATTGTTCTTCATTCTAAGCTTCTGAGGAAAGTTCAGGTGGTTTCATGAAGAAAACTAAAGTGATTGGTCTGGGAAATTGAGAACTTGAGAAAATCAGTTCAGTCCATAAACCTCTCCATTTTCTACTGCACTATTAACACATTATTACTAAATGCTTATAAATTATAAGGGTAAGATCAACTTACCCTAAAGGAAATCCTTATGCTATCCTAAAGGAAATCATCCCTGAATATTCATTGGAAGGACTGATGCTGAAGCTGAAACTCCAATAATTTGGCCACCTGATGCGAAGAACTGACTTGTTGGAAAAGACCCTGATGCTGGGAAAGATTGAAGGCAGGAGGAGAAGGGGACGACAGAGGATGATATTGTTGGATGGCATCACCGACTCAATGGACATGAGTTTGAGTAAGCTCCGGGAGTTGGTGATGGACAGGGAAGCCTGGTGTGCTGCAGTCCATGGGGTCACAAAAAGTAGGACATGACTGAGTGACTGAACTGAACTGAAGATCAGCTTATAAGAGGCTTGCCCTCCACCATTGTGGATTATCATACACATTTTAAAGATGTAAGTTGCTAAGATTATAACATATTTTAATTTCCCTTTATTCATTCAGAGCAAATGGGGAAGACATTCCTTCAGCATTTTAAGAACGCAGTGTTTTTTACTGATCAATGTTTTCATTTAGTTATCTCTCAATCCTTAGGGGTAGACATTAACATATGGCTAAATATGTTTAATTTTTTAAAGATATAATGCAAATTCCATAGTAACTTACTATCCAATAATGTCTAAATTCTCTCTGTTCCCAGGGCTATTTTTAGGTCTTTTGGAAAACTATAACTCTTTTTCCTCTTTCTCAGCCTTGATATGCCCCATTAAATTTTACTCTGTCTCGCTATGCTCTTTTCCAGCCCATTCACCATAGTCAACAGCCGAGATCCTGAGACAAGCAGGACTCCTCTCAGGGGCAATGGGAAGGGAAGAACCCATGGTTGTGGAGAACAGGAAGTCTGGGTTCTAGTCTGAAATCCAAGACAAAGTGTATGACTTTGGGCAAATTCCAGAGTTTCTGCAGGTCTCCATTTGCTCAGAGAGAGGAGGAGGGAAGCTTTTTAATGGCCCTCCCAATGCCACTGTTCTCTAACGTTCCAAGCATATTCTACTTTTTTCCATGGGGGAAACTTTGACAATAGACCACGTAATAGAATTGGAAGGAAACATTTTCTATGGCTTTCAGAGAATTTGGAAAATGTGAGTCATAAAACTGCCCCCCTCCAGTCCCACACTGGTAGCAACGAAATAAAGATTTAGCTTAGGGCATATGACTCTCAAAGCAAATTGTTTTCCAAGCCAGGAAGAGATATTTTAAGACGAGAAACACTTTTGATTAGTGACATGAAAAAATAGCTATAAATGTGACCAGCAGTTAATACTTTTGTTATCAGTTATGAATTATAACGATTTAACTTTAGGTGTTAAATTTAATTTTTTTCATGACAAAATTTCCCTTCTATAATGGTCCAAATTACCACTTCACATTTGCCTTCAGAATGAGGAAAACCTCCAATTTAGTGGACTGGCTGGCTCTGTCACCATGAAGGTTAAGATCAAGGTCAAGGATTAATAGTATTAGTCTCATTCTGTTCCAAAGCCACAAATATAAATTTAACCCTGCTGGCTTTCTTAAAAACGTGTGAAAGTTATGCCAAAGAATGTACAAAACCATCATCACTACTGGAAAAGTAATTCATGTGTTAACTGTACTAACAGTGGGATGCACCATCACCTCTGGTGAAACAAGACAGCAAGGTGTCACAGTTGCCTTGGAAACTGAGTTGCCAGCCTGGGTTAGTGTTGAGATGCTTAAAGTGGACACAGCACTATGCCAGCACCCTGAGTATTCTTGCAATGCTCCTAAGTACCGTTGGCCCTGGATGAATGGGCACAGAATGGCACAGAAACCATTGTCTGTGAACTATTTGTTCTCCTTCTGGTTCTTCAGACTTCATTTATGGATACTTATTTTCTTCTGAGAATAGTGCCTAAGAGATGCACCAGATTTTGTGCCCATTCAATAAGCTAGATTCTGAGACTAAAAGCCACATTTCATAAGCCCCCACTACCCTAGCACATTGATTTTCAAACAAATGCCCCCACCCAGTATCTTCTGAAACCCTATCTCCCTCTATTTCTGGATCCCCCTCACACACCATAGGGGATGCGTCCTAGTAGTTGAGTAGGAAAAAACAATCCTTACACCGTCATGATTTTGAAGATACTCTCCTTTTATTTCAAAACATGGGAATAACTCCAATTTTGAGCCTCAAGGACCAAAATCTATTTGAACCAAATATTAAGAAGGTGAGCCAGGCCACCATTTTTGGCAGCAAGCTTCCCATGGACAAGTGGATATGAGAGAATGACGCCCACGACATGGCTAAAGCTATAGCACACCCACAAAGATATTTGTACTTGGTTGTCTAATTTGCATGCATGAGTATAGAGCATTTTCCATGCCACTAGTACATATATGCCTTTTTCAAAGTCAGTGCAGGATCCATATTTGTGCAGGTCTTTAAAAGTCTGCTCTCTTACTACACGTTACCATAATTTATCTGAGAGAGCTTCAAGGTGACAAATTCTTTATGCCACTTTTGCTTTCCCAAAGTCACTTCTGAATAATAATGATGGTTATCACGAGTTCCAGCATCACATAGGAGAATCTGCTTGTTAGTGATTTTAACATCAGTTAGCTGGCTATGAATGAACCTGGCTAAACATATCCACATGCTTGGTGCCCGGAATTTGAAATTGGTAATATTTAGCAGCAAGGGCAACCTTAGACCCAATGATGAGACTTCAAAAAAAAAAAAAAAAAAAACCAGAGGATGTCCCAGAAAGAATTGGGCTCTCCTGCTTTCCAAAGCAAATGCTTCCATCATTAATACCAAAACTGTGACAGCCTGACCCACTCTTGCCTGGGAGCCCACTTTTTCCACCAATGCTGAATTGTTGGAAGCCCAGATGCCATTCAGCACCAAAGGGGGAAATGCCCGAATCTGAAAAGGAACCAAAAGAAATTGTACCAAGGAAAGGAGATGGGAATGGAAAACAAGTTCCCAGAGTATCTCTGTCAACAAGCATGTAGACTCTTTATTACTAGAATATGCAGAATCCCAGAATCCCGTGGGAATTGCTACATTTTTTTTTTTTTTTTTTTGCCTTAACTCTTCCCTTGCCAGTCCTTCCCTGGCTGGTTGAACTGCCTCAGCAAGAGGGAGGGTCTGTCCCATCCAGAAGCCACTCAACAGCAGGCCTCAGGAGCTGCACTCCTCACAGTGACAGGAGAGGATGTACCGGTAGGTAGCCGTGAGTCGCATGCCCCCTGAGCAGCGCAGCCGCAGTGCCTTCAGCTTGGACGTCTGGGGCCGGCAGCAGTGACAGGAGGAGCGGAAGGGCTGCTTGAGGACAGTGCTGAAGGAGACCAAGGGCTCAGACCGTGACGGCTGGCTGCAGTGTCCCTCACACCGGGCCAGGAGTACCATCTGGGGAGAGAAAAGAAGTGGTTACCCCACGTGCGTGCATGCTAAGTCACTTCCATCATGTCAGACTCTTTGCGACTCTATGGACTATAGCCTGCCAGGCTCCTCTGTCCATGGGATTCTCCAGGCAAGAATACTGGAGTGGATTGCCATGCCCTCCTGCAGGAGATCTTCCGGACCCAGGGATTGAACCTGCATCTCTTATGTCTCCTGCATTGGCAGGCGGGTTCTTTACCGCTAGTGCCACCTGGCAATCCCAGTTACCCACGGGGAAGCCAAAATCTTAGCCAAGTCCCAAAGCATCCTTTAAAAGGCCCTAACACTGCTGGCTGGATGAGTTCCTGCTGGAAGAGACCAGTGTAAAAATATTTACACACCTGCTTTTATGTCCACAGTTTAGCACTCTTATCATTATGGCTTTAAAAGTTATAACACAAGATCTTTACATTAAGGACTTGGGGGAAAGATTCATTCAAAACAAAGCCTGATATATACATGCTTTTTGCTTCATTTTAAATACATTAATTTTTAAAAGATCCTCATTGTTTTTCATCTGGTGGTAAAATGCTAGTGCAACTTCTCATCAAAATAAAGTTTACCACAGATATAAATGAACTTTCCCAATTGAAACTGGCCTTTCAGCTGCTATTCAATGAAATTTCCCAACCTAAGTGAAAAAGAATCTGTATCTGTCATTATACACGAAAATATAAAGTATGATAGCATCACCTGTGGTTGTTGTTCAATTGCTAAGTCATGTCTGACTCTATGAGACCCCATGGACTACAGCACGCCAGGCCTCCCTGTCCCTCACTATCTCCCAGGGTTTGCCCAGGTTCAGGTCCATTGAATTGGTGATGCTATCCAACCATCTCTACATTGCTGCAAATTTGCTTCTAAAATGTCAACACTCAGGCCCCATCTCAGGCCAAGTGAATGTAAATCCTCTGGAGTTGAGCCCAGACTTTCATGGTTTTCCAAGCTCTTTAGGTGATTCTGAAGGTGTGCTGGGGGTTTAGTACCACTGGACACAGCCCACCACCATGATGTGCAAATAAAAACCAAAGAATAAAAGAAATTTCTGCTGACAGGTGGTAGTTTACCATTGGCTCCATGCCAGTTCCATCAGTCTTAAAATGTAGAACGTCATTCCAAATTGCAATCAGGGGTAAATAAAGAATGACTACAGAAAAAGAAAAGAAATTTGCTATCTACAGGAAATTACTAAAGAAAAAAGAATATGGTTTCTGAAGAAGAAAAAGAATAACATAATGATGCTTAGGAAGAACTATTCTGGGCACTACAACTTGAAACAAGAGAGTGAAATAGAAACAGGGGATGTTTTGAGACCTGGAGTCACACTTCTGGGCATATATGCTGAAGGAGACTAAGATTATGTGCAATTGCATTTTCAGAGTCATTTAAGGCAGATATTAGGATGCATTCATTCTGACCATCTCCATTTCCAAAGGTAGGCTAGGGCGATAATAAAGCTTAGGTTTAAGTAGCAGAGGCTGTGTGTTCTTTATGAAAGTGAAAGTGTTAGTCACTCAGTTGTGTCTGACTCTTTGTGACCCCATGGACTGTAGCCCACCAGGCTCCTCTGTCCATGGAATTTACCAGGCAGGGATACTGGAGTGGGTTGCCATGCCCTTCTCCAAGGGATCTTCCCTACCCAGGGATCGAACCTGGGTCTCCCACATTGCAGGCAGATTCTTTACCATTTGAGCTACCTGGGAAGCCCTATGTTCTTTTTTTTTTTTTCATTTATTTTTATTAGTTGGAGGCTAATTACTTTACAATATTATAGTGGTTTTTGTCATACATTGACATGAATCAGCCATGGATTTACATGTATTCCCCATCCCGATCCCCCCTCCCACCTCCCTCTCTACCGGATCCCTCTGGGTCTTCCCATTGCACCAGGCCCAAGCACTTGTCTCATGCATCCAACCTGGGCTGGTGATCTGTTTCACCATAGAGGGGCTCTTAATGTGTCTTTAGTAAACAGACCCTTTAAGAATTTGATGCAAGCTACCAAAGTTTTCTGGCAAACAGTGGATATAAGCACAAACCTTATATTTTTGCATACAGATTAAAAGGATGGAGCAGAGACTCATTTATGTGTACCATACATAAATGGTATCCTGGGAGTGGCAGTCATAGTGGGAGTAGGGTGGGTAGCTTGATTCATTAAGCTATAGAACATTATATATTGAGGCACAGAAGGTGGTGGAAACCTGAGATTATTGGTCTATGTTTATGTGGAAGGGTCTTGCTTGGTGAATTTCATATTAAATGATGGAAAAAAAGTTTCCCTATACTTCCAGAACCCACAAGAACATAAAAAGTGGAACTATTCAAATGAAAGATTAAACGGTCCATAAATATGCATGAAACTACTTGACATTTATCTCATGGTATTTTAAGAATTAGCAGTTATTATTGAAAACTCATCAGTTATTATCTCTAATATCATCCTATAGGACAGAATTTAATGCCCAAGAATTAAAAGAAGGAAATGGCCTGCGCATCTTTCCAAAAGGAAAAGATGACTTCTGGTAATTAGAACTCATTAACATCAATATCTGAAAAGATGCTGGGGTGAATTCAATAATCTCTTAGCAACCAACAAGAGAATATGAAACTAGCAGGGTTTGGTGAAGGGTGTGTTGGACTAGACCTACTGATTTATTTTCTCCGAAAGGTCACAGAGGCAGGGAAAAAATGGCAGCTGTAAGTCATTTTGATTGTACTAAAGCTTCGATTCTACCCTGCCTGCTCTTCACATTGACAGGGAAAGCAGACATAATCTGAAACTGGTTTTGAGAGACTATGCCACAAGTCTATATCACACATGCCAGTTATTGGTGCCCACTCCATCCATCTAATGAGAGAAAGAATTCAAGGTCTTCCCAGTCTCTTCTCACCCTTGATAGTACATGGGAATAGTTCCTTCACATCTCACTTTGGAGTAATGTTAAAATTGCTCATCTCTAATGTGGATCATCTATTAGGCAAATGAAGAGTTCTTCAAAGGATCACCTCCACAAATGGAGTCTTTCAAGATTCAGTTTCAGTCTGGATGGATAGAGCTAAGCTGTGCCAGCAGACTTCATTCAGAAGGGCAAAGACATATGGTGTGTCATATCCAAATGAGACATGAAGATGTAAGAGAGGCTGGTTCCATCCCTGGATCAGGAAGATTCCCCTGGAGAAGGAAATGGCAATTTGCTCCAGTTTTCTTGACTAGAAAATCCCGTGGACAGAAGAACCCATGGAGTCCCAAGGAATTGGACACCACTGAGCATGCACACACCACCAATGATGGCAGCTAACATTTATCGAGTGCTTACAACATGTTATTTCATTTAATTCTCATAACAATCTTCTGTGAAAGGTACTATTATTATCTGTATCATTATTACAGATGAGGAGACTGAGGCTTTAGCGAGTTTAAATAAATTCCCCAGACTCACCTATCCGGTAAAAGGCAGAGCTGAAATCAAATCCAGATCTGTCTAAAACTAAACCCCTAGTCTAAGGCACTGTAATATCATGCCTCCTAATATTAAGATGCTTTCCTGAGGCATGAGCCAACCCACCCCTTACTCTTATCTACTTTGACCTGCCTACGATATGGAGTCCTAACCATATAACCACACAAGTCTGACCTTTTTCTTATGTACAGGCTTCTTGGGACCCATCATCACTACCTCCAATCTTAAGCACAGCTGAATCTTCTAAGAACGATGGCAGTCCTAAATAATATCTCCTCCACTGTCAAGTCTCTCGCCCAGCTCCATTCCCCAGTGATTCAAGGACTCCCACAACCTCCCAGCAATTCATTGGATGATACCACACACCCTCTAACTGGTCACCAATCCATCCTTCAGTTCAATAGACCTTTGACACCTTCAAGCATCAGTTTACCTGCCAAAACACATTGGTCCCCAGCTTATGCTCAAGCACATTCCTCATACATGGGTGACCTGGCTGTATTTTATTAATTCCTCTGCATTTTGCAGTGCACTTAACTACTCTTAATGGAAACCATACACATTGCTCCATTATCAAATCAAGAAATGAACATTTTTGGACAAAGAAACCACATGGAGCTGCACCCCTATAGGAGTGGGTTCAATAGGTGGTTATTGCTCATACAAACTTCTATTGATTTTTCACAGCTTGCGGTGGGAGGGGGATGTTTTTGTGTGTGTGTGTGACAGGTACATAGTATCTGCTTTTGGTCAGGTTCAATTTTTGCTCTGTTATGGCTTGATGCTAGGAAGTTAGGCAACTTCTCCAGCAGCCTCATTGTATCTCCCCAACCTTGGAATCACTTGGCTCTAGCTGAATGTGAAATCTAGTTCCTTTTAACACAAACAGAGCTGCTGGGTTCAGAGTATTTGCTCAAGGATAGACTTTTTCATGTTCTAATCTGATTTCCATGTGCTGAGGCTAAGAGCAACAGAAGGTCCTTGGGTAGTTATAAAAGAATAATAATGATGATGATATATAACATGTATTGAGCATTTACTAGGCTCCAGGCACTGTGCCAAGCCCTTCACAGGCAACTTAATACTTAACAACCATTTCAAAAGGTAAACTCTCCCCACTTTACAAATTAAGAAATTCAAAGGCAGAGGATAAGTCATCTGCCTGAAGTCACACAGCTGTACAATGGAGGGCCAAGATTCTGAACCAAGACCCCGTGATTCCTGAGCTCTCTCTCCTAACTGCGGTGCTATACTGTCAGGGCATAAAAGTCAGCCTTTCAAGCTCTCGAGTTTCTAGCATAGATGCTAGTTGGTCATGAACAAGTTCAGGCTACATTGTGAGGGTTGCAGCCAGCTGTGATTCCTGGGTCCAACCCAAGGATTGCAGTCAGATACCTCAGGCTCCCACTCTCTCTGGTGACCTACCACAGTTCTTAGATAGTTATGTCTTTTGCTGCAATACACAAGCGTCTTCTGAGTGGAAGAAAACCCAAACACAGATGGTTTTCATCACCCCTGTTGAAAGACTCACCCTCTCCAAAGCCACTTTCTTTTCCCGTCATGTGGAGACCCCATGAATTCCTGGTGCAGGTCATGGTCTCCATCATTATCAGAATAAAGACCCACCTGTTCCATCCTTCACTATCAGAATAGGGTTTTGGCTATTTTAGCTCAATTGAGTGAGAAAAATTGTTTGCGTTTTCTCAGCAGTGAACATCCCTTATTCCGTGGCACCCCTTGAAGCATCCCGCTTTCTCCTCAGGAACGTGACTCACCTCTGCTTCTCCCCTTCCTCACCTCACCAGCATCATTGATAAATGACTATTCAGCTCATCTCCAGAGACCAAGGGCAACCTCCGAAGGGTCCATGCCAGGTTTAGAGCATCCACAAAATAGCATCCAGGGGGAGGAAGTAGTTGTGGGTGGTGGGGTGAGCTCTCATAGGGCAGGTGGAAACTTGGTGAATTCCAGCTAGAACCTGGTCCCTTCTCTCCGGTTATAGCTCAAACTGACATGAAGAGACTTCTGCACACCAAATGCTTCCTTTTCCTCTCTCCCCGCTTTAATTGTAAGCATGATGAGGGCAAAAATGTAGCCTGTGTTTTCTTTTAACTTTTGTGCCTCAACTACCCACCACAGTATAAATTTGTTCCTTTTTTTAAAAAAAAAAAAATCAAGCCATATCCATCCAGTAGGCAATTGTGTTATAAACTCAATATCCCCCATTCCCCTCATTTCTCCTACCACGTGGTGGGCTTCATGGGCAGCACTAGGAAATGGCTCAGGGATCCTAATTGCCCCTTCTCAAGCTTGAGGCTCAGCCTGGGCATCACAGATCCCCTTTCCTTAGGGAATTGCCCCAGGCTTTGTCCCCTGAATCCTCCTCCTTCTTCCCCTTTGGCCGCTGCCTGCTTGCTCCTGTGGCCCTTAAGAGTTCACACAACCATCCGCCCTTCTTCCCCACTCCTGGCTTGGGGCCGCCATCTCCTGTTCCTCACCCAGCTCAGACTTCACAGCCCTGTCCTGTGGACTCACTTTCCCAGCCTTGATTCCTGAACACCTCTCTCTGGCCCGAATCCAGAACACACCCTTCCAAGCCCTCCTTCCTCCACTCGCCTGAGAAGGGAGGTCAGATGGCTCGATCCGTTCCCTTGTGACTTTGATCCTCCCTTTCAGCACCCAGTACAGTGGCTTACATTTACTTTGCCCCTCTATGCGCTTCCCCACCCCCACCAGGTCTCCGCGTTTAACAAGAACTGCAGTGAGCTTCATCTTCCTAATCCTTTAAGGCTGTAGGAGATCCCGATACTTATTGAGGTTTCAGCGGTGACTGAAATAGAAAAATGAGTCTAAACACCTGTCCAGTTTAAAACTTCATCAAGATCACACTATCATTTATTAATGGCTATAAAATGCCAGATATTAAGCTGGATGCATTACAAATATTACCACCAATACCCAGACCCATACCTTTTGGAAGACAGCATTAGCTTCACATAGGAAGAAATTGAGGCACCAAAGAATGCTTTCACTTGCCCCTAAGTCACCCTTAGTGGGTGTGAAGCTGGAATTTTACAAACTAGGGAGCTAGAATTTAAAACCAGGTCTCTCTCACTTCAAAGCCTGGGATGCCTCAGTTCCCTTGAAGATTCCCCAGATAACTCATTTCCACTAACCTCTGACCCCTTACTTGTTTGCTCAACCACCTTTACTAAAAATTCCAGGGAAGATTGTCAATGAAGCTGCCACTCCCTGAATCTTTTGCAGCAAATCTTAGAAGGTGTTACTGAAAGTCAGCAGGCGTATCATAACCTGTGGCCACACTGACCTCCATCGTGGACCATGGTGGCTGGTCCTTTCTGCTTGACTCCGTCAGCCCTTTCCAAAATTGCAAGAGAAAGGTGACAGGCCTCCGGGGCTGGCCAGCTGCAAGTTCAGAGTGAGGGGAAACAGCCTCATGGAAGGCTCCCAGAAAAGCTTTCCCTACTATTTTTATTTTTCTACAGATATTGTTGAGTGTAAATCATTATTTTCAGCAGACCAAAAGTTGAACCTAGACTTCTAAATACCAGCTCCCACTTGCAGCAACATGGATGGATCTAGAGATTACCTTACTAAGTGAAGTAAATCAGAAAGAAAAAGACAAATACCATGTGATATCATTTATATGTGCAATCTAAAATACGGTATCAATCAGCATATCTACAAAATAGAAACAGACTCAGATATAGAGAACAGATTTGTGATTGCCAAGGGGGAGAAGGGGTGGGGAGAGAAAGAATGGGAGTTTGGCATTAACAGAGGCAAACTATTATATATAGAACAGATAAACAACAAAGTCCTACTGTATAGCACAGGGAACTATATTCAATATCCTGTGACAAACCATAATGGAAAAGAATATGAACAAGAATATATATATATATCTCAATATGTATGTAAAACTGAGTCACTTTTCTGTACAGAAGAAAATAACACAGCAATGTAAATCAGCTATACTTCAATAAATTTTTTTAAATAATAAAAAAAAATAGTGGCTCTTACATTCTATTTGCATCCCTCCAAAACAGGAAGAGCCAGATGAAAAACGAATGAATCGAATGAAAGATGAATTGATAGATGAACACTCCAAGGCAGACATTGCCAATCCTGAGCTAACTGACATTGACCAATCTACTTAATACTTCTTTCAGGTTTCAGCTTTCCTTACCAGTAAAATGGGATGATAAAGCCTTCCATCACAGGTTTGTCAGCAATGATTAGATCATAGAGTATGAGGTGCCTGACACATTTTAAAATTTTAAGCAAATGTTCTTTCTTCCCTGAGCATGCATCAAAAAGCTCCCCTTTATCTGTCTTCCAAAGACCAGACACCAGATAAACTATCCTGAGTCTGTGAGAATTAAGACTTATAGACTATCTCAAAATGAAAAGCAATTTTTATTCCTGGATACATAGAGAAAATTTAATCCAGAGAAGGTCTGAGTAGTTGAGATTCTGCCAGGCATATTTTATGGCCAAAGAAGCAAGGTTTATAATTGCAAGCACCATTTACATAAAACTATTGCTATATTAGGGATAGTTTGTTATGTTTGAAAACAGATTGTTCCCATGAAATTACAAACATTTTTCTACAATCACAATTTTGCGGTATTTATCATGGTATTCTGGAAGAAACAGAGGTGAACAAAGGTGGACTGAAGTCTGTTTCTAGGACTCATGTTCAAGCACCATGAGTTTGTTGGGTTCGAGTTAAGGCTATCTCTTCTTTGACCTTTCCTTAACTAATGTAATAATTGCTAAGCCACTCCACCATCATTTCACCAAATCTCAGCTTGTTCTTTAGTTTTTAGAAATGCTTCAATTTTCCTGTTCTTTCCTATCATCGAGTGAACACTTTCTTTGAAATAATTTTATTTCCTTTCTTTTTAACTTATTTTTGGCCTCATCTTGCAGCACGTGGGATCTTTTAATGCCCCCACCAGGGATCAAACTTGTGCCCCTTGCAGTCAGAGTGCAGAGTCTTAACCACTGGACCATCACGGAAGTCCCTGATTTTGTTTTCTTTTTTAAAAAGAATCATGATTATAGAGGACAACTCAGGAGAGAGAGAAATCATCCATGGAATAAGAAACACAAAGTACTAGTGCTCTCTGTAGGGGGAGTGGAGGAGAAATGAGTAATTGCTCTAGTCCATCTCACCTCAGGCCTACAGCTTCTCAGCAATCACAGCTGTGAGAACATGTCCTATTGTTTTTTCTCAATTTGTTTTATAATCTTTCCTAAGAAGGAATTGCAGGCTTGCAAAATTTCAAGTTTATCTATTTACTACTTTTTTTTTTTAAGTTCAACAAGTACAAATAAGAAGCTTTGGTTGAAGTGAGTTAATCCAAATTCTGATCTCTCTAAACTAAAACAAGCCATCATCACTGAGCTATACTCAGAGACGCTATGGAAATTTTAGCAGGAGACAGAAGTCGTAATGTTTTTAAATGGAGAGGAGAGCCATTAACTTATATGGTCTCAATTTTAGTGGTTGATATTACCAAAACTTCTTAATTATACTGGTAATTAAAAAAATGCATGCCATATGAGAATATTTAAGTGGTTTTAGTCTCAGGGTTGGAAATGAAAATCTCTGAGGTTGGGCTAAACAAATTCTTATTTACCAAATGTGGGCAAATTTCATTCATGTGACTGGGGGCAGTGACAGTTGTGAAAAGTCTCCTTCTGAGTCTATTTTTTCCCTACTGTGTGCCTCCCTTCTGGGTGGTCCATGTGGCTGGCCACTCTTGGCGATGTTTAATACTTCATACGCTCCATCTCAACACTGACATCATTTTTGCCCATGCAAAAAAAAAAAAAAATATATATATATATATATATATATATATATATGTATATAAAACCTGCACCAAACAAGAATGACTTGTATAATCAAGGTAAAATAATACCTTATCAAAAGGCCATTTTTCTTTTGAATTCATTTTAACATAAACACGTCAGTAAGAGAAAGGCATGGACCTGGAAACTATTTGAAGAGCCCACCAAGAAGTATGTTCCAATGCACAATCATATTGACTGTATTCCCTTCCTCTTCATTGCTGGTGGAGATAGGAGTTAGGATAACATGTAGACACTGTTTTTCTTTCTTGAACAAGGATACCACTGCTCATCAATTTCACAGCCAAGGATAAAACATACCCCTCCCACCTTGAGCCTAGCATCAACTTAATTGTGGAAGCTTCCAGCCTTTCTTATTGACTTTGAGCAGTCTGAATAGAGTGAAGGTAGCTGGGTATGCACATGGTCAGTTAGGCAGCTTTGTTGACAACAAACAGTTGAAAGCATGGTGGGAAACCCTAAAAGCATGATTCTGCAGCAATCCCTGTGGGTCAGCCATATAGTTCCCCATCTCTTGTTATAATAGGCCTTCTCTCCTGTTTCTGGGAGTAAGGATACTCTCACAGAGATCTTGGTCTTACCTTGGAGCTACACTTGTACAGCGGGTGACTGATAGAATCAACATAGTGGTGCCTCATGCAGCGTCGAGGATCAGAGTCCATCATGAATGAGCTCTCTGTTTTGCTGTCTGTATCTCCCATTAGCGCCAACAGGGAGAGCATAGAAAAGGATGCAGCTAGTACATGATTTCTCATTGTTGTAAGGGAAAACTTCTCAAGAAGAACAGCAGAGGGAGGCAGAGGACTAAAAATTGGAAATGCCTTCACCTCCTAGGCTCCAGTTCCTTTCAAAGAAAGGGCAGGATCTGGTTGGAGCTTTCTGCTTGTCATTGTCCTTTGTATGCCGGAGTTTCGTCTTACTCTTTGCACTTGCGGTCCATCATCACTGTATCTGCTGCACAACTGTAATGAGAGCAGAAATTATTTTCCCCAGAAACAGTTACCCAGAAAAACTAATGGAAACCTGGAGGTATTGAGTCGAATTTTTTCCATGCCATTTATGAGTTGAGAATATTGGTTTCTAGAGTGTCATACTCATAAGCTGTCAGCCATTTCATACGGCTTCCCCCATAGCTTATGGTATATATTTAAAATCATTTGAAGGTGGACACAATGGTTTAATGAAAGTACATGTTGACTCTGGTCACTGGAGTCCATGTTCCAAGGAACAAGGATAGTTTGAACCCATAGTCAAGATTAACTATGTGGTTCTGGCCATAGCATAACTCAGTTGGGTGGTCTCATTCTTACTCCTGGCTGGTGGGGGCAAGAGGGGTCTATTTAGTATCTCTGTACGCTTCGATGTCCATGTCAGCTTCCAGGGCTAGAGAGGAGGCAGGTCAGCAGTAACAAACACAGGGCATGTCCCACGGGAAGGAAGCACATTTTCCATGTCCAAGTCTAACCCACCCATCCACCTAGTTTTCCACTTCTGGACTCTGGGCTCATCCTGTTTTTGTGTGAAGCTCTGTGCCACCCAGCATCAATGATAAGCTGCATCGGAAATACACATTATGCTAACTGCTCTCCAGTGTGGTTAAGGCAACACATGTATAGTTGCCAACAGACTCACACATTTCTGAAGAGCCTTTGTAGCCCAAGCACATGGTATAATTTGAAAAAGTAAGTGGTTGTTGAAGCAGAGACTTGTCATTAAAGTGGGATCATGCCATACCTGAAATTTGCCTCATTTTTTAAAGCATATACCTCTTGGACAAAGGACTCCGGCCCATAATCTGCTCAAATCACCTCAGTAACCCCACCCTCAAGGCATGGCCAGCATTATCACACCAGAAGACAGAGAGCATCAAAAATATTTTCAACCATTTAGGAAAATTGGAGGACTTGACATTACATCAAAAACAAAAGGAACACAATAATTAAAGCTTCAGAGAAGCTTTCAAAGGTATTTCAGATAAAAGTTTGAATATTTTGCTTTGTAGTACAACATTTTTTTAACCTTCCTACTCACGAACAGTCTGAATAAACATGGCAAAGTATTGATAAGATGAAGTTTTAGTCCATATAAGTTGGTTACTCTTGCTCTAACAGAGTGGCCCCAGACCCCCTTAACCTCAGTTTAGCTGTCTTGTGAGTGTGGGACGGTGGAATCCCAGGTGGAAAAGGGTATGTGACAGAGGGCTATTTCAGAGTGGAGCATCCTTGACAATGGCAAAACTTGTGCACGTGTATTTCAGGGAAGCCCTATAAATTGCAGGAAGGGCAGGGAACAGTAATGAGGGGACTCACCTGGATTCTAGCGCTGCCATTCATTAGCTGGGGATCATGTACAGGATCATTTGAACTGTTTCAGTCCTGGTTTCCTCATCTACATAGGAGTTGGGGGAAATGGCATCTGCAGCCCCCTCTTGATCAAAAATGCCAACATTTTAGATACTTATGGATTCATTTGCCCCCATCTTCATATGTAGAGAATAATCCTAAAGTTCAGGACACCATATTTGCATGCAACTTTGCACCACTTTCCTTTATGTGCATGCTAATGGTAACATCTCACCAAAATTGATCAAACCTGAACCTAAAGCTCCAAATCAGCAAAAGATGCAGAAGAGCATTTTTGCTTTCTTTTCAGCTGCATATTCTAGGTTTTCCTCTGCATGTTACACTGAAAGTCAGCAAGACTTCAGCTCAAAGAGCCAGAGCTTTCTTCAGTTCCATGTCAAGAGGCTGAGGTATTACTGACCATTTCCTGAGTTTCAATATAACTATATTTTCCCAAGTGGTTATCTGTCTCTTTGAAGCCTTAATTAGTCTCAGAAAGAGAATTTATTGGACTTCTCCTTTCACCACTCTGGTCTACAGATATTTCCCCCAGGAATCAATGGCAAAGGGATGAAGGGGAAAAGCAGACATTCCAGTCCTGACCTTCCCTTTCCACTGCCAACTTCTTTTCAGAGCCATGGCCAGGAGGTATGGTTAAATGAGCAAAGCAAATGAAAGAAAAGCATGCATAGCATGATGGTAAAAACAAGCGACGACATCGACAACAAAATCCTATAAAATTGTGTGTATGCATGGTGGTATGTGTTGGCATTTACATTTATTCCACAGAAAAGGAACTATAACAGGTCCTTAAATATAGAAGATGGGCACCCTCACTTATATAAGAGAAATGAAAATTAAAGTACTTTGAGATACTTTGTTCAACCAGTCATATTTATAAAAATCCCAAAGTCTAATTATGTATTCTATTGGCAAGGCTATGGGAAAACAAGCCTATTTTGGAGACAGTACAGTAAAAATTGGTGCAAATTCTATAGAAGCCAATTTGGCAATATTTGTTAAGCCAAAAATGTATATAATTTAGACCAGCAATTTCACTTTGGAGAACTCTCCTACATGTGAGATCACACAAGCATATGGTTATTCACTACAGCATTGGTTGTCATAGCATAAAACTGGAAACGGCACAAAATTTCCATTAGTAGGGGGCTGGTTAAATACAACATTCATACAATCAAATACTATGTACCTCTATAAAGAGGAATGCAGAAACTCTACTGATTTGTGTTAAAACAAAGAAGGATAAGAATATATATTTATGTTAATTTGTATTTACATAGAGAAGCTCTGAAAGGATACTCAAGAAACTATACAGTTAGTTATGTGTGGAGTTGGAGGACAGGCCTGGGAAAAAGACTTTTTGCTATATATCTTTTTTTAAATTTGTAGATGTCTGAACTTGCAAATATATTACCTATCCATTTTTTCATTTAAAAAATAATACTTTCTCTTTTCAAATCAAACCTTGGCTTAGAAATAGTAATGAAGTTAATGGATGTTTGATGTTTGTGCCACTTTGAGTGTTTTAATAATATTAAACTTTTGTTCCTTAGAAGCATGGGAAGACATGCTAGTCTCAGTCAAGTAGGTTTCCCAGTGGACCAGTTTGTTCTTGTGCACTACTGCCACCTAGTAGTAACATTCTGAATTGCAAGCATAGTTAATTTTTTTTTCCCAAAAGGTGAATAAAATAATTTTGTAAGCAAATGTTATGACATTTATACTGATAAAGAGCTAGTTAAAGTCATACAAAATGTAACTCTATTATTTGATTTTCTCTTTAAAGATAATAAGCTGAGCTGAGAACTAGTAATAAAGTATAAAAGAATGACAGAAGAAATATTGCTTCACCATTAATAAGAAATAGATGTTTTCATTTCAACACTCTCATAAAGCATGATACTTTTTGTTCAGTTGTTATATTAAACTCTGACATGAGAATGCAAGCAACAGTGTAAATATGCCACAGAACTCACAGAACCCTTGGAGTGTGAAAGTCTAATCCTTGCAACAGAACACTGGGATTTATGCCTTGTGTTCAAATTGAATGAACAAACACTGCTGTGTTGAAGAAGAAGTAAGCAGAATGCTCAAGAAAAGAGTGATTCTAATTAAGTCAAGTTGCCTTAACATTGTGTTGGTCTGGATGTGCACAGATGAGGGTGTACAGGGTGCTCTGGGAAGCACTCGCGAAGAGGAAAATCAGGAATGAAGGAGATATACATCACTCGAGATGAGATTCCCCCTTTGATGGCAGCCTAGGGGTATCTATGTCTGTCTTGTAGGAGCCTCTGTTATTTTTCTCAAAATTAAATTAATTCTAACTTACTTTAATTTTATTAAAGCCATGTAGCATAAAAATCAAGTGCTGCCAATGAAGACTTAGAACCTCAGCCCAGCCAGTGATGGATTGAGTGAGAAAGTGACTATCTCATTGAACTCAGTAGACCTGGGTTGCTCTGTGCTCCGGATACAGTCTCTGAGACATGAACTTGGCCGATATACAGAGCCCACATTCTAATAGCTCCAATGTGGAGCCTCTGCCGGCAGGAGAGGCACGTAGGCTGGCGTGCCCGACTTTGGAGCTACCCTCCAAATGATACCAGTGGAAAAGAACAACTGGTGCCCAGATTTCCCCACCTGTCACCCTCAGCGAAATAATATAGCAGAGCTTACAGTGGGCCCAGCCTCCTGGGTGAGAGATGGTGTTGTATCCACAGATCAACTCACTCTTGGGCTGACCTTCTCCCTGGCAAAGGATAAAGTGCTGGTTTCACACAAGTTATTCCAGCAATCGGCTAAGACAAGTGGCATGTGCCTAGTGGCCTTATTCTTGCCCTGCCTGCCAGACAAGGGAGGGTGGTACTCAGCATCCATATTTCCCCCCTGGACTGTTTTTCAGTATAATACATGCAGGTTTTACCTCCTGCAGCTTCTTTCTACAAATACACATTTAACACATATTCACACTGAACAGATACTATGAGTCTCCTTTTGCTCTAGCAGATGAGACTTAAGGGTCAGGAAGAAAAATAGGTCCTATTCTAGTTCCTTCTTCCAGCTCACTGCATCCACAAGCAAAGAGTCTTGGCCTGTAGTCTTTCTGGGTAATCTTTTCGGACATGCTGATGAACTCGCTTAACATCTAATTCATATGCAACATTCATTGCATCATTCCTAAGAAGATCAAGTTAAGCAGATGAAATCTAATGACTTTGGAATGATGTCAGTGTGCCAGATGGAATTATTCGATGTTTACTATCACTTAAAACAATCATCTCAGGCATGAGTAAGGTAAAGATGGCGGAACACAGAGCCTCTCTCAAAGGAATTGCACACACACACAAAATTAGAGATTTAAAAGTGGAAGAAAGCTTGCCACTAGATAACACTTCACATTGGAATTAGAAAAACAAAAACTCAAAGTCTCATCAGAGAGTGTGAAGTGCTAAGTAGCCCCTTCCCAGGAACTCAAAGAATTCCAATTGGATCTAGTCAACGAGATGCTTTGGAGAATAAGTCAGATGCTCTTCCCAAGGCACTTAATTTATAAACTGTAAACAGCAGGCTGGATTTTATAAAGCATCCCATGTGCTCAATGAATGGTTTTTTATATTATTCCTATCCGACAGGACATCAGTAGCAATGAAGAGGTCAAGCCTGGGCTCATTCAAAGGCAGCCCTCCAGCCTGCCCGCCCCAGGTATCTCCAAGGAGGGGCAGCCGAAAGGTCAGTGGGGAGGGAGCAGTTCCCGCCCCTGGCATCTCAAGCATGGTGTCTGTTCTACACCTAGAGGTGGCAGAGCATGGGAGGCAATGCTTGCCCCCACAGAGTCATCTTAGGAGAAAGATGACATCCTTGGGATTAAACAACAGCTCTCTAGTCTTGGAGATCCTCTTTTCTCCCAGCCTGCATTACAAGGTGTGCTCAGTCGCTCAGTCATGTCCAACTCTCTGTGACTCCTGCACCGCATCCCACCACATTCCTCTGTCCATGGGATTTCCCAGGCAAGAATACTGGAGTGGGTTGCCATTTCCTTCTCCAGGCAGACATGGCCAAACTCAGGGGTGATGGTGAGGAAGAAAAGAGATAGAACAAGCAAAAGGGAACAAGAAATAGAGCCCAAGAAGGAAACAATAAATCAAAGGCTAAGATAAAGAGGGATGTGAAAAAGAAGGACTGGGAATAGAAGTAATTTCTGACCAACTGTCAAGTGGCGCCACCTGTGTGTGTGTTCTTGGATGGAATAGTTTTACTGTCTGGGGCAGGACTGGTGTGGGAGGACTGGACCTAGAACCTGACAGAAACTTCAAATCCTGATTTTTCAGGAAATCCAGAGGAACCACTCACTGTGATCCAAACTCCCACCTATCTACAGTTTTCATCTCTTCCTCCCCAAACCTATTTCTAGCCTGTGTCCTACAACCCAGTGTCTTACATTCATTTATCAGAAATATTAGATAACTATTCTACAACCTTCTGAAATCCGAAGGGCAGTCTACTGTTGTCTGCTCTGGCAGAAGGAAGGCTATGTTGAAGAGCTGAAAACTCTGAGCCCTACCTACTATCCTGTCACTGGCTGTGTAATCTTGAGCAAGTCAGTTGCTTTCTCTGGGACTCAGTTTTCTCATCCACAAAAAGAACAGATTGGTCTAGATATTTCTATGGTTCTATCTGTTTCTAACATTCTCTGACTCTACCCAAGCTTCTCAGAGTACATGTCTGCTTTGGGGCTACATGGTCCCCAAAGAAATAATACAGAAAAAGTTCTTTTCTTACTCAAGAAACTAATGATCACAGAAAAGTCCAAAAAATTTCTAATGTGGAGCCTAAGCCAAAATTTGAAGGTCAAACTATAAGAATTTGACTCTTGATGAGGCCATATTGGTGCCCAGAAATAAAAATAGCCCTTAATAATCAGTTGACTTGGTGTTTGAATGTACTATGATTTATAAATTAATAACATGTTGTTAATAATAGGAAGCAGTTAATGAAGATACTTAACCAGTTCTTATTTCTCTTAAAGCTGTCCTAAAATTTGAAGTGTTTCTTTCTAGTCTTCACCAAATGAGGAGAAGAGAAAGACTAATAGTAGTCAATCATAGTAAAATTAAACTTCTTTCAATTGAGGATGTTGATGATACAGGCTGAGTTCAACCTTCTTACACCTTTCCTATAAATGACCCTTATTCCTAATGGATTGAACCACAGATCTTCATGCCCTAGTGGGGCCATTTGTGATGCTCTGGTTCGGGATAGAAGAGGAAGATTGGTTAGAAGAACTTTCTTTTATGCAAATGTGTTCAAGAGCAAGGCACTCTGCTTGGTAAAGCATCTATGGAAACATTGTGCTAGGGTTGCTGAAGCTCTAGGTTGGGCATTAGTTAGTGTTAGTCACTGAGTCATGTCCAACTCTTTGGGACCTCATGGACTGTAGCCTGCCAGGCTCCTCTGTGCATGGGATTCTCCAGACAAGAATACTGGAGTGAGTAGCCATTCCCTTCTCCAGGGAATCTTCCCCACCCAGCGATCAAACCCAGGTCTCCTGGATTGCAGGCAGATTCTTTTACCATCTGAGCCACCAGGGAAGCCCTTCCTGGCTGGGAGTTGTACTAAAAGAGTTGTCCATTGAGTATGGGTTTTGGATCCTACGCTGGGCTTCTGTAGTCTTCTATAGTTTCTATACAAAGACTCGTTCTGAGTTCTTAACGGTTGACATAACTGACTTTTAGAGGACAAAGCTTGCATAAATTGGAAGTGACCAAGTCTGATTACCCATGTGTCAAGAAGTAGGATACAGTTGAAGGCTTCTCCTCTGGAGGTTTGGATTATTTCTGTAAATCCACTCCACTAAAAGCTGTGACTGATATGGTGATGAGCTATCAGAAAAGGTATAGGGGTGGCCTTTTTGCAGTGCCGAAAATCAACAGTAGCCCTAAAGATGGAGCCCGCTTCCATTCTTTCATCAATAATAGGGAGAAAGGAAGCCACAAAAGAAGTAACAGGAGAGATGGAGAAAGCATAATTTTTATGTTTCAAATCTGTCACTGCCCTTTCAGTGATTTCAGATAGCAAAATTCTAGAAGGGGATGGTTTCCTTCATTTCACCCACTCTCTCCCAGGAAGGGGCTTTCACATGAGGACTGAGACATACTCCACCACTCAGCTTGTGTAAGACCCTTTGGAAGGAAGTTCTGAGAGGAGTTCTGAGATACCCAGCACAGGGCACTCTGTCTCATCAAAATGTGAATGTGCACTCTCCCTGTAGAAAAGAAAAGGTTCCCAGGTGTTCTGGGGACCCCTGTGCTGATGTAATTTGATACTTGCTCTGCCACTCGACCACTGGCTGTGCTATGGCCTCAGGAGAAGAGGGATAATCAATGTTAGCTCAGGGTACAAGCTCCTGTTCACCCTGGAGCCAAATGAGTATGTTGGCGTTTCTTCAAAGTGTCCAGCAAAGCATTTCCAAAGCTGCATTTGCATCTCCTCACCCACAACAGCATTCTGGAATGGTGGGTAGTGATCTCACCTAACAGCTGTAGAGCCCTTAGTTAGAAATTGGGCATAAACAATAGAGCAACTCAGTATTTCCATTCCCCATCCAATTTGCCTTTTCTGCCTAGTGATGGGACTTGAATACTGAATCCCCCTCCTGTGGCAATCTGGAAGCAACACTTGCAGACAAAGATTCATGTCAAAGGGGCAAGGTTAAAGCCCAGAGAACTCTACTCAGTATTCTGTAATAAACTATATGAGAGAAGAATCTGAAAAAGAATGGATACACACACACACACATGTGAAAGTGAAAGTGTAGTCACTCAGTCGTGTCCAAATCTTTGCGGCCCCATGGACTGTAGCCCGTCAGGCTCCTCCTCCATGGGATTTTCCAGGCAAGAACACTGGAGTGGGTAGCCATTTCCTTCTCCAGGGGATCTTTCTAACCCAAGGATCAAACCCAGGTCTCCTGCATTGCCAACAGATTCTTTACCATCTGAGCCACCAGGGAAGCCAGCCCCCACCACATACACATGTAAAACTAATTCACTTTGCTCTTCACCTGAAACTAACACAACATTGTAAATCAACTATACTCCAATACCAATTTCTTCAAAGTGAAAAACAAACAAAACATAAGTCAATCACATAAAAATGTGTTTCCCAGGACTTCCCTGATGGTCCAGTGACTAAGACTCTGTGCTCCCAATGCAGGGTGCCAGGGTTTGATCCCTGGTCAGGGAACCAGATCCCACATGCTGCAACTAAAGATCCTGCATGCCACAACTAAGACTCCTGTGCAGCCAAATAAATAAATAAATAAATATTGAAAATGTGTTTCCCTCTATCACTAATCGCTCTGAACTTATTGGCCTTTTGGTTTTCTGCTTGTGTTTTGCTTTGCTTAAACCACACACACTTTGGTTATGTCTCTTGATTGCCAGCCCCCATGTGACACTTCTATTCTGCTGCCTTTAGATTTCAAACTTCAAAAGAAAAATTCTAATTCTGAAAAGAAGTCATTTCCCGTAACTAGGAGGAAGTCACAGAAATGTATCAAGCCCTTAAATACTGCCTTGAGCATTAAAAAAAAATTGACCTTGATTAAGAATTGAATTTCTTTGACTCACCAAATCCATATTAGGAATGTGTGTGCCTACATCATTTTACTTAGATTTAAGCAAGGGGAATTTTTTTTTCACCTGAAGAGTTGACTTCTTTTTCTAATGACAAGTAAAGAAGGCAACTTCAGAGTTCAAGTCCCTATTCCTGGCAGGGGATAGGTGAAATTAAGGGAAGCTTCCCTTTCTGAAATTATGCTGTCTTAAAATCTCCAGTAGCAGATTTTGAGCATCAAAAATAATCCTTTCTCCTTCTTTTTTTTAACTTCTCCCGTGGCCTACTCTTTTCCTATCTTTATTCCCTATTGATGAAAGAATGAGAGGAGAATCCGTCTTTAGGGCTATTGGTGGGTGGCACAACAGAAGGGTCACCCCTGAGCATTTTCTGACAACTCATCAACTTTCTTGAATGTATTAACCTGTTGCCCTCTCATTTTTAAAGGATATGGCAATCAGTTGGATCATAGCTTAAAAGAAAAAGTTGGGATTGAGCCAGGCTTTGGAAGAGAGAACATGGTATGAAAAGATTCTTAGCTTTTGTAGAAAAAAACAAAGAAAAACATATCTACTGGAAACCTTAAAGAACTGAGTTTAAAGCTATAGACCATGTTCATGTACAGATTTGGACATGAGGGCAAAATGCACTCTGATTGGATGAATTCCTGATTCTAAGCACGAGGGATATATTGCCTCCTAAAGCTACCCATTCTTTGCATTTCTGAATCAGCAGTCTTTCTAACAAGAAGGTGGTTGTCCCAGACTGTGAACCCCCATCCAGGGAGTTACATTCTAATGACTGAAAATGGCTCTGGTAAGGGGGGAGGCGTGATTCTCAGCAGTATAGTCTCACCCATCAGACACTGAGACCCTCTGATGAGGAAGACAGGAAGGATGGATGGTACCAAGGAAAGTATTGCCAGACACACAAGAGAAAAGCTTTGCAGATGTGAGAGCAGCTTGCATCAGAAAGCATGCTATGGGACAATCTTCCTTAAAAACTCCAGTACGTGGGTGTGTGAATTTGCCACATGCAACCTGCGTGGCCAAGCCAGCACTCGCTGAAGCACCAGCTACTCCCACCCAGCTGCATATGCACTGGGCTTTCTGCAGGATTCCCCACCCTTTTTTTTTTTTTTTCCTGGATGCCAACGTAGAAGTTTATGGTTGCTGATTTGAAGGGTGAGGAGTGGGTACTACCAGCTGGAATGTTGCCACTGGTAGGGGCAGACAGGAAAATAGGAAGGCTCTTAATGTCCTCCCAAAGAAAACCTTTGATGGACAAAAGAGTGGTTGTATTTTTACCCTCTCTCTTCATGCTGCCAGGCATCTTTAAATAGATTCTCTAGCCTAGGGACTTGTATGGAATAATTCATATTAAAACCCAAGAAGCGGCAACAGAGGGGAGTTGGTTCTTTCTTCTCCTTCTTTTCTTTTCCTTCTTTTTTTTTTCCTTCTTGTCAAGCTAACAGGAAAAAAAAAAGACTCATTTTAATTCAGCCGTGTTCAATTTTTCCTTTTGGGTCTTTTAATGAACTTTAGCTAATTCGGAAAAGACTACCAAAGCCCCCAGGAAAAGAAAAGGAATAGGAAGCTGCACTGTAGAGTGCTCCTTAATACCTTCTGGTCCTGAGGACATTAGTAGCATCTTTTAAGGATGCTGCACCTAGGGGGCTACACAGGCTCTTAAATGGGAATGCCTAATTGAGAAGTCCAGTCGTTCCATTTGCAACTCATAAACTGATCTGTTGTTCTGCTGTTTAAAGAGAGAAAAATAGAAGTCCTCCCCACCTCCACAGCCCCACGCATTTTTAGTTCAGCTCAACCCAGGAACCATTTCTCCCCTCTTTCACAAAACGGGTTTCCTAAAGACATTCAGCCCCACACTAGCCAAATTAAAAGTCCTGTCTGTCCTTTTTCCTTGGTAAGGGAAGGATGTGGGAAGGACAGAGCAAGGGGGCGGGTCCAGGTCCAAGGATCCAGGGAGCTTTGTTTCAAGTCACTTGTCTCTCTCTCTGAAACAGAGAATAACCACATTTCTCTTAATGTAGGCCGAAGTGCATTCAGGCGTTCCCATAGCACTCCCACCCCCGGCCCTTTGCTGGAGATGTGCGGGTCACTGTGATGGTATGCCGGTCCCTGCCAGCCCGGGTCACTCCAGCCCTTCTCTCAGACGCCTAAAGGGCAGCCTGAGCCATGAGGCTGCTCCTCTCTGAGAATGGGCTCGGGCTCGGGGTGCTCCAAAAAGACCCCCGATCCCATCAGCCCAGCAGAGCTGCTGCCAAGAATGACATCCTGGGAATACTATGGATATGGGGAGACCTCATGGGCTGTTGGCCTCGGATGGGACAGGACCCAGGCTGTCTGCTAAACAGACTGAGCAAAGAGCGAGCTCACAATGGAAGGAGCTCAGGCGAGGGGAATAGGGGGCGGGGTGGGAGTGGTGGAGAGCAAAAGCGAAGAAAAGCCACATGCCACCCAGGAAGATTCCAGGGAGGGCGAGAGGCGGTGGAGGAGGAAGGACTTGCAGGAAACTAGTACCCAGACATGGCACTGCCAGTCTAGCTGGATTCTTTTCTGAACTAGATTATGCGAAAGAAAGAGGGGAAATATATAGCCTGCCAGCTGTTCAAAGGCTTACAACCTTGCTTTTATTGTCCGGGTAAGTTGGTGAGGTGGGGCATCAGAGGAATTCCAAACATACCATCCCAGAGAAATTTTAATATGTTCCACAGTGTCATACACGAAGAGGAAATGACAGCTGATCACAGCCAGGGCAGGCTGCAGCAATCTGGGCCTTGGGGCTCACCCACCCTCCCATGGCCCAGCTTCCCTCCTCTCTCTGTCCTGCCACCTGCCGCCCCATCCCTCCTGCTCCCACTGGCTCAGCCAGGGGGCCTGGACAAAGTTGCCTTAGTTGACTGTCATGGGAAGAGGTGAGAATGAGCTTGAAGGCCGCTGGCCAAGAAGTTGAGGGCTAGCTAGGGTGAGTCAGCCCCCCTCCCCCCCTCACCCCAGGGAGTCAGAGGCATCTTAATCCAACCACAGGGGATTATCTGCTGATAAGGACCAAATCAAGGACTCTGGTGATGCTGCCTTCAGGGTCCCGCCCACCCCACCCCCAGGAACCTACTGGTGTCAGAAACAAAAGATCGGATTATTTGAAAGCAACATTGTTAGTGGCTCTGATGGAGACCTGGGTTTGGGCAAGCACTTCCAGCAACTTCTTCCCAGGGGCCTCTGGAATTTAGGCCAGGCCCAGAGGTCATTGGTTTCGATCCTGGGGGTGGGACAACTAAGTGGGGGGAGATACTGGCTACATCTTCCTCCGGGTGTGTTTCTAATTCAGTGATTCATCAAGCAGCCCTGATGTAAGCCACTGAGTAGGTGACTCATAGCCGTCCCTGATACAGACAGCACGTGGTCCTTTCCAAAGGGGGCTCAAGAGAGCCGAGAGAGGATAAACTGCCCTTTTGCCAGGCTTCTCCTAGCCAGGAGGGAAAGATCTGGGTTGTGCTAGCTGTGAGTGACGTGTCCCCAGGATCCGATGATAAAGGCCTAAGGGGAACCCCTTTATCATAAATAGAAAGAAAACCGACCAATATACGACCATCATTTCTAGTAAATCTGGGTACCAGAAGATATGTGAAATGGTTCTTTCTAACAAGAAACTCATTGACCAGTTTGCCCACTGGCCAAATCCATGTCAGTTCCAAAATCTAACTGGAAATAGCATAGAGACTGAGAATTAGGGCATGAGACAGTGTCTCATTCACCTTTGCATCCATCAGGACTGGCATAACATTAAAAGAATGATGGCATGAATAATTAACCAATAAGAAAAATAGGTCTTGAATTGTAAGTTCTCAAAATACAGTAAAAATTGCTGGCCACCACTGGTGGCTATAATTCTGAGAAATTCACCACATTTTTCAAGGGCCGAGGAAAATAAATGAGTTGGAAATTGTTAAATGTATTGAAAAATGATTTATTTTCCCCTTGACAGTGTCATTGGGACTCGAATTAAGATTGAAAACTCCACAGACATGTTTCCATCTGTGGCTGTCAGCTGATGGTACATGGTCATCTAGAAGGCTTCAGCCAGCTCTCCTTCTACCCGAACCCAACGTACGCGAAAGTAAACGGTGCAAAACATTGCATTTTGTGCTCAGACACTCACATATTGTAGTCTGAATAATAGTTTAAAAAGAATTGTTTTGATTTGGCTAAATGCTTTGTTAACAGCAGTAGTTTAAAATTGTATAGCAATAGATTCATGGTATCTTCTCAGACTTTCTCGAATAAATAATGACTCTCTCAAAGCTGTAAATTAGCTCATTCAAATGCCAGATTTTCATTCAACAATGCTTGTTCGCTTAGTTATTAGAGAAAATCACACGAGTTTCCCCAGAAAGTTTTCCTGCTCCACGATAAAGATTGGCCACTCGGATGCTAAAGTTTACTTTCAGAAGCCAGACAGATGAGAAGAAAATAGGCAGATATTTGCATTTGATCTAAACACACAACTGAGAAGCATCCGGCAGTCCCCATGGTAGGTATTTGGTAGACACCTATGGCCAACTCTGCATTTTAGACATCTCTACATTTGCAAATGCACCTGGCATTTAATTTAGGTGTTGAAGCAGTTTGCCAATGCCAGCTCCTTGTAATTAAAAAACACTAGTATAAATGAAAAGAGACATGCTTCACAGCATTCGGATCTGCTATTCATGACAGTTTCCAAGCATAGAAGGAGGGACTCCCCTCTTGCCAAAGAGCTTCCTTTCCTGCGCCTGAATCTCAGCAGAGAAGGGAGGTTACCTTTTTTCAAGCAGGTTTATCTCAGCTCCTCCCTGACAATGAGCCTCAGTTACAGGGCGTTCAGAGTCATTAATATTCTGTACACAAACTTCCCGTCCCCCAAGAAAGAGTTATGCCCAGGCCTCCTACAGCCCAATTGTTCATTTAAAGAGAGAACTTGTGTTCAGGAGCTTGAAAGAACCCTCTGAATATTCCTCAGGTGTTTGTAGGAGTCATCCCTACATGACCTGGTCCCTGGGCTGGTGGGAGCATCCTTTCCCAGTTACTTGTTGGGCAAGGTAGCATCAGTGAAGCTGTAGAGACAAGCCGATCACTAAAAATAACCCTTTGCAATAAGGCCAAGGCAAACAACATGCATTTCCCCGGACTTTTTGCGGAATGCAAATCCTATAGTAAACCCATCCTCCTCTCTCCTTGGTGCTCCTGACCGCATCTATGGAAGTGAAGATCTTGCAAGTTGGGAGAAAGGTGCAAAGGAACCGGATTCCTGCAAAGCGTGACACAGAAAGGTAGAAATAAATGTTGCCTATTGTTTGAAGTCATTCTAAGCACTCCGGCAGAGCCCTGGCAGGAGATCAGCAGCATACATAAGTAGTAATAAAAGTAAACAGTGCGCTTTTAAACTCGCAGGCTTGCCCGCGTTCACAGTGCCCCATTGTAAGAGGGATGAGGGCGGCGGGGAAGATAACCGGGGCTTCAGGAATCCATGTCGGCGAGTAGCTGCTTCTCAGTCTCCTTTCACCGGGACAAATAGAAGAATCATTACAAAGTTCCATCTAACTACGCAGAGTCTGAAAATCCAATCCCTTTCAGTCCAACCAAAGGAGATTTTCCAGCCTCTCTTCCAGGCTCCCCTGCTCTGTCACCGACTTCAAAGACCCGTTCATTTACAAAACACAATGCTAGCGCGCTACAGATTAATGCAAATTCAATTAATGCAAATTTAAGTGGTATTTAAAGGTTGTCTCTTTGAGAGGAGGATGAAACGCTCGCTTTGGAAAGAAGTAATTTCCTAGGCAAGCCGTCAGCGCTGTTTTCCTGCTTACCTTGGGGGAAACGCAGAGCTCCTTTCTCCCCAGACTTTTCTGAGAGCTAGAAAGAGGTCGTGCTACTTCCAATTGCTTTTGTTCTTCTGTCCCTCTGTCACATGGCTTGCCTTTTATATTTGCAACACACAAAAGTTAGGACTGTTGTTTAAGCGACACAGAGAGAGAGAGAGAGAGGGAGAGAGAGAGGGAGAGAGAGAGAGAATGTCAAATGGAAAAGAGCCATTGCAGTCATATATCAATCAGGCGTGCGGCCGCAGCAGCGCACTAGCAAATGGGAATGCCAGGGAAATGTGAGGCGCCCGGTATCGGGGACTCGCCGCCTCTGCCCACCGCTCGGCTCCCTTCCACAGAGCATCTTACGATGGGAACCGCATAGGACTAACAAGGGCAAGGAAGTCCCCCCTCTCCGCCCCGCCCCACTTCTTCTTCTTCTTCTTCTTCTTTTTTTTTTTGTTTTGGAAATATTTAATAAGGGGCTACATAATATTCGGGATTTAATTCTTTGGCAAGCATGCGGCTGCCCTAAAGAGGTGGCGTCCGCAAGAAAGACACAGAAATACAGAGTGGCACTCTGCTTAACCATTCAGCAGCTGACCAGGATGAAGTTGAAATTCTCAGAAAGAGAGGAGAAACATGGGAATCCCAACTCCTTCTCAGGAGATGCTGTGGTAGCAAGTGCAAAAGGCTGCCCTGTTTGATCACGCTGTGGGTGGGTGGTGAGAGTTCTCCTTTTCTGAGTTGTTTATCCAGTAAATGATTTTTAGCAGCAGATCCATGATTAAATTCACAATAGTACTTAAATCAGCGCCTTCTTCAGCGTCATTTAGAATAAAACTCTAGATCTGATTTAGACACAATGACAAAGTGGGAGTCCTTGACTCCTGGAGTTCTCTGAGGGTGAGAATAACAGGTAAAGTCAACCCACTGCACCACGACTAGTAGAAAAACGACAAAGGTAACTATGTGTGTGGGCTAAATGCCTGCTAGCTGGATAATACTGTTATGAGCTGTGGGAATACAAAGGGAAATATTTCATAATTCTTGCCCTTAAGAGCTGAAAATTAAGGCAGAAAACCATCAGCAATTTTTTGTGGAAAACACAAAGATCCATTTATAATTTTTTTTATGTCAGATGAACCCAGCTCCAGAATGTTTTATTTTAAGAAATGAACACCGATGAAGAATTAAACGGAGAATATAAAAACGTGATAAATATGTCATAGAATTTCAGAAGAAATTTCTTGTGAGACCTCCATATAATTGTTGATGCTGAAACTATTATGTTCAACTAGATCACATCATTTATTATTCATTCATAAATAGACAATCACATTATTACTTTCCCACAGAACCTTTACTTCAGTCACTGAAGTTTATAAGAAGTGTCTTATATTTCTCAGTTTGATCTCCATACTTCTCTTTTGCTTTGCTAGGAAAACCTAGTCTACCTGGGACCAGCCAGTCACAAAACAGAATCTACTTTCAAGGATAAAGGACAAATGACAAGTTCAAAGCCTTGAAAGGAAATCTGGCACTTGGCCAATGATGATATTGGCCGAAATGTCTTAAAAGCAGAAGATCAAAAAGCAAATGGAAATTGGACCTTAAAAATGGAAATAATCTGAAAGGGGAAATGACTTGTAGCTGAGTAAGAGCCATGGAAAGAGTCATGAACACATTTTCTGGCTCAATTTTGTGGGTCAGATCGAGAGGGTGGATAAATCCTTTGGCCACCAACATTTTCAAATATCAGAGCTTGACGTCCATCCACCTTTTCACTTCTCCTAATAATTTGTGGATTTTTTCCTCAACATGTGTTCATCACTCCACCCTGCTATCTTTTGCCTTTGGGTTCTCAGAGTCACTCTATCTGCTCTGAAGTAACATGAAAAGGTGTGGTTCTTCCTGGTTGGAATTTTCCAGCCTCCTACAAGCAACAGCACCACAGAAAGTGTAAAAATTGCAAACACATTGATTGCTTGGCCACAGAAGACAGGCTCTCTCCCAGATGGAGCCCCACTGCTTCCTCCAGCAGTTATTCTGTCAGGGATGGCAAAGAATACCATCTGCTGCCCCTTTGAAGAAGGAGATTTGCCTCCCCCTCCTTGGGCTCCAGAGGACCCATTTCTGAGCCTATCAGTAGGTATCTGGCAACATGACTCTTTTCATCATATCACCATGCTTTTCAGAAAGGTCACTGTGCCACCCGTGGTTACTTTACCAGCCATCATTAACATTCCTGAGAAAGGAGGACTCTCTACATTTCTATCTATGCCAAAGGGGAGGAAAACAGTCCTGCTGTTATTTCATATGCACTCAGGATGGGAAGAGTTTTGGAGAAGGAGCTATCTATAAGCTGGATGGGAAATTCTTCAGGGGACCCTCCTGACCCTTTTTTTTTTTTTTTTTTTTCTGGTTCTGTTTTCAGCTTGCCTCTCTCTTGTTAGCTCTAGTGGATATTTACAGGAATCTCCCATCATCCAATTACCCCTGAAGGATGGGAAATCCCAAGGCTGCCTTCTCCCATCAGAACCTGTTCCCTCTTCTGAACAGCTGGAGAGTCAGGTGTGACCAAGCTTACCAGATGTGTCATTCAGGAGGCATGGTTAAGACTTGCAGACATTCAGAGGTTATTCCCTATGGATGCACTGGAGGTCCCAGAGGATACAGCAGCCAATGTCAAGGGCAACAGAGCCAAGCATGTGACAAAGGGTGTTCTGTGGACACAGGGTTCATCCATGATGGCATTCTGAGCAGTCTGGTCTTTTGGGCTGCATCCGTGTTTGTCACCATTTTATGAGCCTGAATCTCCAGCTTTCCTGGTGATTCTGTGAACTGCCTCCCTCATCACCGCACCCACAAAGATCCTGCCAATAAATTCTTCTCTGCTTTAATTAGCTAGAGAAGTTTTTGAGGTTGGCAACCAAGAGTCCTGACCTGAACATTCCATTTTCCAAGTTTAGGTAACTAACATCATTAACATACAAACAAGAATGTAACCTCTTCTTCTTCCTAACTACTTTTCCAAACAAATAAATGGTTTCAGATTCATTGTCAGTCTGCTATAGCTACATTTTGAAAGGAGAAAATTTCTAGGTGGATGTAAAATAAGATACACATACATACTGTGTGGACTTCGCAGGTGGCGTTAGTGGTAAAGAACCTGCCTGCCAGTGCAGGAGACATAGAGATGTGGGTTTGATCCCTGGGTCAGGAAGATCCCCTGGAGGAGGGCAAGGCAACTCACTCTAGTATTCTTGCCTGGGAAATCCCATGGACAGAGGAACCTGGCAGGCTATATAGTCCATGGGGTTGCAAAGAGTTGGACATGACTGAATTGCCTCAGCATGCATGCATGCGTATACTATGTACTTATTAAGACACTCACCAAAATCCAACAACATTTGACATCATGCCTACACGGATATAGATAGGTGTGTGTTTGTGTGTAAAATCCCAGCATACCAGCATAGTCTGCTAAGCATGATTTATAATTATCTATGAGAATACTAGTCTTTACCATGCTCATGAATATAATAACATTTATTCAAACATATCTATTAATAATAATAGCAACTATTTAATGAGTGTTTACTCTCTACTGGGCTGTGTGAAAAATATTCTATATGGATTATCTCTTTTAGAGAGACACACAGCAATCCTATAAAGTAGATACTATTCTCTATTTTGTAAGTAGGGAAACTGAAGTTCTGAGTTGACAGGTGATTTCCCTGAGGTTGACCAAGTAAACAAATAGCAGATACGAGTCCTGGCTTTACTGTCTTTTTTCAAAAAATAATAATGAATGTTTATTGAAAGATTGCTCTGTGCCAGGTACAAAGTGCTTTACTTAACAGTAATTTGTTAAATCCGAATAACCACTTAATGACATGTGCTTAGTTGCTCAGTCATGTCCAACTCTTTGCAACCCCATGGACTGTGTAGCCCACCAGGCTCCTCTGTCTATGGGGATTCTCCAGGCAAGAATACTGGAGTGGGTTGCCAATGCCCACCTTCAGGGGATCTTCCCAACCCAGGGATCAAAACCAGATCTCCCGCATTGCAGATGGATTCTTTACTGTCTGAGCCACCAGAGAAGCCCAAGAATACTGGAGTGGGTAGCCCATCCCTTCTCCAGGGGAATTTCCTGACTCAGAAATTGAACCGGGGTCTCCTGCATTGGCAGATGGATTCTTTACCACTTGAGCCACCTGGGAAGCCTAAGTAACTACTGTTTCTTTAATATTTGTTCCAACATATGTAAATTTTTTTCATCTTAAATATGTCTTTGCTTTGTGTATACTTGGATGGTTAAGCTTTGTTTTGTTTTCTTAACTGGTAACTTTTGAAAAACATCAGTCCTTGGATTTTCTAATAAGACAATCCTACTATATGATAGCATACATACTACTATTATTCACATTTTAACCCCCCTTTTAAAAAAATTCATTGGAGTATAATTGCTTTACAAAGTTTTATTCGTTTCTGCTGTACAGCAAAGTGAATCAACTATATGTGTACATATATCCCCTCCCTCTTGAGCCTGACTCCCAGCCCCCATTCCAGCCCTCTAGGTTGTCACTGAACGCCAGGCTGGGTTCCCTGTGTTATATAGCAACTTTCCACTAGCTGCCTATTTTACATATGGAAGTGTATATATGTCAATGCTATCCTCCCAGTTCATCCCACCCTCCCCTTCCCCCCACTGTGTCCACATTCTTTTCTCTACGTCTGCATCTCTATTCCTGGATGGAGCTAGAGTCTGTCATACAGAATGAAAAAAGTCACAAAGAGAAAAGCAAATATCTTATATTAATGCATATATATATACACACACATATGAAATCTAGAAAAAAGTACTACAAGCTAAGTCACTTCAGTCATGTCTGACTCTTTGAGACACTTTCAAGGCAAGAAACAAAAACCTTAAAGATCAATGGCTTAAAACATAAGGACATTTATGGTGCTCAATCAGGCAGTAATAACTTGACAGTTGGTACAGTAGTCCTGGTATCAGCAAAATCTCAAGCTCCACCCACTTTCATCATGCTCAACACTGTTGGGTTCTGTTCTCTGAAAGATCAATTCATGCACACAAGATGGCTGGTGGAACTCTAGAAATCATACTGAAATTCAGGAGTCAAGAGGGAAAGAGAAAGAGCTTGTTTTTTCTCTGCTTCTTCAATCAGGAGGAAAGTTTTTCCAGAAACCCCAAGGACTTCCCCTTGCATCCATTGACCAGAACCTGGTCATATTCCCACTTCAACAGTAATCTCTGCAATGTTGTTGCTATTGTTGTTGTTTAGTCACTAAGTCATGTCCGACTCTTTGCAACCCCTTGGACTGTAGCCCACCAGGCACCTTTGTCCATGGAATTTCCCAGGCAAGAATATGGGAGTGGGTTGCCATTTCCTTCTCCAGGGGATCTTCCTGACCCAGGGATTGAACCTATGTCTCTGAGTCTCCTGAATTGGCAGGTGGATTCTTTACCACTGAACCACCCAGGGATGCCCCAATCTCTGCAAAGGAAAGCACAATTGCCATGACTGGTCTGGCCCAATCATGACCCATGCCCTGGGGCTGGATGCATGGCAGACTAAACATAGATTCTTAGTGATGAAAGAGGATGAACTGTAGTATCTGCCACTGTGAGAGAGACAATATAAACACCAGGTGACTGCAGAATGTGACAAATGCTATGAGGAAAATGAAATAGTAATGAACTAGACAGTAACTGAAGTAGTACAGGAAGAGGAGTAAGTTAATAGTGTGCCTGACCAGAGTTGGTTTCTCTGTGGACATGACATTTGAATTTAAATGCTAAGAGCAAAGTGGTCAAGCAGAAATGCCTGGAATAAAGTGAGGGGGGCAAGTGGTAGGAGATGTGATCAGAGATGAAAGCAGGGGGCATAGATATTACATAAAGCTTGATTGGTCATTGTAGGAAGTTTGAGGTTTTGTTCTTGGTTGAATTGTGTCTCCTCCAAATAAGATATATTGAAGTCCTAACCCCCAGTAGCTTAGAATGCCACCTTATTTCAAAATTGAGTTATCATAGAGATAAATAGTGAAGTCATTAAGATGGGTCCTAATCCAATATGACTAGTGTTCTTATAAAAAGGAGAATTTTAGGCACAGAAACATACCTGCACAGAGGGAAGAAAATGTAAAGACACAAACAGGGAGAAAATGGCTGTGTGACTGTAGTGAAGCATCAGTAAGCTAAGGAAGATCAAGGGTTTCCAACAAACATCAGAAGCTAGAAGAGACAAGGAAGGATGTTCCCCTGAAGCCATCAGAGAAAACATGGCCCTGCTGACAACTTGATTTCAGACTTCTGGCCCCCAGAACTGTGGGACAATATATTTCTGTAGTTTTAAACCACCTAGGTTTTGGTATTTTGATATGGCAGCCCTTGGAAACAAACAGTTTTGCTTGCAAAAGGATGGGAATTCATTGGTGGGTTTAAAGAAATGATTTACATTTTTTTAGAAACTCACTCTGGTTCATATGTAGAGATGGATTATGGGCAGATGAGGAAATGGGAAGTGACAAAGGGTGGAAGGAGAGAGGTCACTGAAGTCTCCCAGGGAAGAGAAAGCGGTGGTTTGCACTGTGGTTGAAGTAGTTCAAGTGGAGTGGAGTGGACAGACTTTGGATGTATTTGGGGGGTGTAGAATATACACGACTTGCCTCTGAATTGTATGTGGAGAGGCCAAAAAGAGAAAACATCAGTCTTATGCTTGCCCCATGGTGGACTGAGGGAAGCACTGGTCGGTTTGATGATGTGTGGGGCTGGAATCATTCAATTCAATTTGGAACAGGTTCAGTTTAGCGAATTCTTATAAGACATCCAAATTGAAACTCAGAAAAGGTAATGTGATATACTAGTTTGGATTTCAGGGGCAATTTCAGAGCTGGAGGAAAAAACATGTGGACATTGTCAACCTATGGAGGGTAGTTACAGTATGTGGGTGATGGAGATCACTGAGGAAGAGAATGTAGCTAGAGAAGAGACGAGGAGGGACTTCCTGGGCAGTCCAGTGGTTAAGACTTCGCCTTTCAACGCGAAGGGTGCGGGTTTGATCCTTGGTCAGGGCACTAAGATCCCACATGCCTCCAGGGCCAAAAACCAAAACATAAAGCAAAAACAATATTGTAACAAATTCAATAAAGACTAAAAATGGTCCACATCAAAAAAAAAAAAAGAGAGAGAGAGAGAGATGGAGAACTAGGATAAAGCCCCAGAACGCACCTACATTGAGTGAGATTGAAAAGTACAGAAAGGTAAGAGGAAAATCAGGATATTGGGCCATCACCAGAAAAACAAATAACAAGTTTTGTTTTCTTGTTTTTTAGTTATAGAAAGTTGTTGCCTCAAAGTAGAGAAAGGAAACTATGGCATTAGACCTCTGCTCCTCCAATTTAGAATTAACTAGAGAGTATTACTAAGCAACTAACACACACACAGAGTGTTAAAATGCTGTTGCCCAGGCCTCACTCACATTAACCAAAACAGACTCTTTAGGGGTGAAAATTTGGGTATTTGATATCTTTAAATGCCCTTCTTTCTTCCTCAAAAAATTAAACATTGGACTACCATATGATCCAGCAACACCACTCTTGGGTATTTATCCAAAGGAAATAAAAACAGGATTTCAAAGAGATATGTGTACCCTCGTCGTCACTGTCAGATTATTCACAATAGCCTAGATATGGAAGCAACTTAAGTGTCTATCAACAGATGAATGGATAAAGAAGATGTGATATGTGTGTGCACGTGTGTGTGTGTGTGTTTATCTGTGTGTATACACAATGGAATACTACTCAGCTGTGAGGAAGAAAGAAATTTTGCCATTTGGGACAACATGGATGAAATGTGAGGACATTATGCTAGATGAAATAAGTCTGATATAGAAAGACAAATAGTGTATGGTCTCATGTATATGCGGAATCTAAAAAAACTAAATTCTTAGAGAGTAGAATAGTGGTTATCAGGAGCTATGTATTTGGGGAAATAAGAAGATATTGGTCAAACATCACAAACTTCCAGTTATAAAATAAATAAGTTCTGGGGATCTAATGTACAGCATGGTGATTATAGTCATCAGTTCAGTCACTCAGTCGTGTCCAACTCTTTGTGACCCTATGGACCACAGCATGCCAAGCCTCCCTGTCCATCACCAACTCCCGGAGTTTACTCAAACCCATGTCCATCAAGTTGCTGATGCCATCCAACCATCTCATCCTCTATCGTCCCCTTCTCCTCCTCCCCTCAATCTTTCCCAGCATCAGGGTCTTTTCAAATGAGTCAGCTCTTCGCATCAGGTGGCCAAAGTATCGGAGTTTCACCTTCAACATCAGTCCTTCCAATGAACACCCAGGACTGCTTTCCTTTAGGATGGACTGGTTGGATCTCCTTGCAGTCCAAGGGACTCTCATCAGTCTTCTCCAACACCACAGTTCAAAAGCATCAATTCTTCAGCGCTCAGCTTTCTTTGCAGTCCAACTCTCACATCCATACATGACTACTGGAAAAACCATAGCCTTGACTAGATGGACCTTTGTTGACAAAGTAATGTCTCTGCTTTTTAATGTGCTGTCTAGGTTGGTCATAACTTTCCTTCCAAGGAGTAAGCATCTTTTAATTTCATGGCTGCAGTCACCATCTGCAGTGATTTTGGAGCCCCCAAAAATAAAATCTGACAGTGTTTCCACTGTTTCCCCATCTATTTGCCATGAAGTGATGGGACCAGATGTACATAAATACATAAATAAAGCTCCCCTTACAACATCAAAGGCACAATTCATTAAATAATTGAGCTGGACTTCATTAAAATGAAAACTTCTGCTCCACAACAATGTTAAGAGAATGAAAAAGAAAAAAAAAGCCATGGACTGAGAGAAAAATATTTGCAAAAAAACACATCAGATAAAGGACTATTACCTAGAATACACAAAGAAATCTTAAACTTAACAATAAGAAAACAATCTAATTAAAAAATGGGCAAAAGACCTGAACAGATACCTAATCAAAGAAGATACACAGATGGAGAATAAATATATGAAAAGATTCTCCATGTTATATGTCATTGGGAAAACGGAAGTTAAAACAGTAATAAGATACCACTACATGTCTATTAGAATAGACACAATCCAGAAACTGACACCAATAAATATTGGTGAGAGTAATAGAAACTGATTTATGATGAGTGGGAATGCAAAATAGTAAAGCCACCTTGGAAGACGGTTTGGCAGTTTCTTACAAAACTAAACATACTCTAACCATATGATCCAGCAATCGTGATCCTTGTTGTTTACCCAAAGGAGTTGAAAACTTATGCCCATGCAGATATTCATAACAGCTTTATTCATAATTGCCAAAACTTGCAATGAACCAAGATGTCCTTCAGTAGGTGAATAGATAAACTGTGGTGCATCCAAACAATGGAATATTATTCAGTGCTATCAAAAAGAAATGAGCTATCAAGCCATGAAAAGACATGGAGGAAACTTAAATGTGAATTTTTAAATAATTTTTATGTCAATTATATCTCAACAGAGCTGGATTTTTTAAAATGCATCTAACTAAGTGAAAGAAGTCAAACTGAAAAGGTTATATACTGTATGATTCCAACTAAATTATATTCTTGAAAAGGCAAAACTACTGGGGACAGTAAAAGATAAGCAGTTTCCAGGGGTTGAGGAGGGGAAGGGATGAATAGATGGAGTACAGATATTATAATGATAGATACGTGTCATTATACATTCATCTAAATCCATAGAATGTACAACTCCAGAGGTGAACCCTAATATACACTATAGACTTTGAGTGATGATGATGTGCAAGCTGGTTCATCAGTTGCAACTTATGTACCCTGCAGTGCTGAATGTTGATGTTGGGGGAGGCTACGCATGTGCAGGGACAGGGGAATATGCAGACTCTATACTTCCCACTCAATTTTGCTGTGAACTTAAACTGCTCTAAAAAATAAATTGTGAAAAAAAATATGGCAGGCTCCCTTCTCTCTGCAAAAATATTACCCAATTAGAGGAGACAGCCTCAGGGAAGAAAAAAATTCCCCAGGCAATTCTAAAGCACAGTTAGAGTCAAGAACCAGTCTTTAACCATTATAAAAGTACCCAGTCAATCAACTCAATAAACAATTTTATAATGTAAATTCAAGCTAATGAACCTCTAGACATGTGCTAATTGTAGTGAATAATCTTTTTTGGCATCCTTTCCACCATTTTATGAGCATCTTCAAAGAGTTGAGAGGACATCTTTTCCTCACAACATACTGTACATTTCATCAAAGGCATAACTCAGTACAATCTTTGGTTTATAAAAAGATGACAAAAGAAAGACTCTCAACTCTAAATCTAAGCACCTTTTGAACTTTATAAAAATCATTTAAAGAGCGACATAGTCAGTGTAATAGAAAAACTAAGATCTTTATCTAGCCCCTTTTAAAATAATACATCTTACTGTCCATGAGTTACTCCATAAGGATAATGAAAAATTATTTTATACTTCAAATTAAAAATGCAAGGATTCAAAACAGTCCAAAAAGCATTTGAGAAAAGAAAGGACTTATATTTAAGGAGGAAACAAATCCTCTAACAAAATGTAGTGTCTTAATTCATTATGGTTCTAAAATTAGTCTTTCTTTAGTTTGGTGAGGAATAGGTCTACTAAAATCATCAGTACTCTGCCAAATCGCTGAGGGGGTGGGAGCTCCTTGCTAGAAGTAAGGATCTCAATGTCCATTTTAATTCAAAGATCTTATTCCTCACCCCATAGAACTCAATAGTATTTAACCCGAGTGAGCAAGCAACTCTTCCTTAAAATTCTTCCTTCTCTTTGTCTTCATCATGTTATAGCAGGGATCCCCAGCCTCTGGGCTCTAATGCCTGATGATCTGAGGTGGAGCTGATGTAATAATAATAGAAATAGAGTGCACAATAAGCGAAATGTGCTTAAATCATCCTGAAACCATTCCCCCACCCCAGTTTTCATTGTCTTCCATGAAATCAGTCCCTAGTGCCAAAACCACTGGGGATTGCTTGTATAGGAACCATTCCTATCCTGGCATCCTTTCCTTCATGGCCTCAATTCTTTTCTCCACAAACCCACCAGAGTGATTATCTAGTTCATGGCTCAAATGTTACCTCCAGATCCATTTCAGTTCTCAGTCTACTTTCTGAACTTCAAAACAAGAACTGCCACTTATTCCCAAGGACTCACCATTTAAATAATTCATTGGCACCTCTCACTGGGCCACCAAGTCTGATTGATTATTGGCTCCTTTCATGCTACTCCAGTATTTTGCATCCTTAAATCAGGTGTACCACAGTTGCCCCAGCCTGAAAAATCTTACTAATTCTGTAATTCAGGAAAAGTTGTTAACTTCTTACAACCTCAGTTACTTCATCTGTTTTATGGGTAAAGAAAAATAACCTAAGAGGCTCAGTGTGAAGGTTATTTGAGACATTGCTTTAAATTTAGAAGATTATTGCTCTGTGTCGTTGTTAGATGAGGGCTTGCTGGAGAACACCTAAGGAAACAGTGAACTCAGTCTCAAGCTATAAACAGGGCCAAGGTCTTTGACTCCCATATTATGATGCCTATAAAACTACTGGCTGGCTAGGAGGTAATAACGTTCTCCATAGTGAAGCAGAATGGTTTCAGTCATATTTGAACTTCAATTTCTTATATTCTAGCTATAAAATAATAGAGTCTACTGTCAAATCCTATTTTCTCAAAATCTTGAATTTCACAGGACTGAAAAATATTCCCTCCATTTAGTTTCAAAGTGTGAAATTCATTTACAAATGAAGGATTTTGGAGGTGGGAGAGGGGTTCAGGATGGTGGGACACATGTACATTCTTGGATGATTCATGTCAATGTATGGCAAAAAGCACCACAATAATGTAAAGTAATTAGCCTCCAATTAAAATAAATAAAAAATTAAAAAAGAAAAAGAATGAAGGGTTTGAAGGGAGGTGGGAGAGAGGTTCAAGAGGGAGGGATCATAGATATACCTATGGCTGATTAATGTCGGTATTTGGCAGAAATCAACACAATATTGTAAAGTAATTATCCTTCAATTAAAAATAAATTTAAAAATTAAAAGTAAATAACAAACAGCCTAAAATAAATTAATGAAAAAAATAAGGGAGTTTTCATTAACTTCACATGTCTCAGAGATTATAGACAAACTACAGTCGCTAGTAGCTCAACAAATTCATATTAGGTCAGTTTTAATCCTACCTGAGGTCAATTTCACACAAAAAGAATTATTGTAAGAGTTTATACTGACAGCTTGTAATTAATGTATGCTTTTGAAAGGATGAATAGTCATGGACTCTACCCTCAAAGAAAGATTATATTTTTTGATCTTCCCCCACACAGCAAAAAAGAAAAAAAGATACCACTCATCATATTTGACATTTAGTTATCTTTCCCAGAAGAATCTTCTCACATATTGAAGAGTTTGTCTTCTTCAAATTTATGATTTTTTTTAATTAAAACTTAATTTAAAAAACATATTTTGTAGTTTGAGTAAAGAAATAAATAACAGGCTTAGAGGCATTCTGTAGTTAGTCTATGCGATGAATAAAAGCAGCTTTATTTTATCTATTTACTTATTCAATCTGTATTTATTAAACACTTACTAAGCCTAGACATTTCCAGATGTACAAACTGGATTTAGAAAAGGCAGAGGAACCAGAGATCAAATTGCCAACATCTGCTGGATCATAGAAAAGGCAAGGGAATTCCAAAAAAAAAGTCTACTTCTGCTTCATTGACTAAACTAAAGCCTTTGACTCTGTGGATCACAACAAAATGTGGAAAATTCTTAAAGAAATGGGAATACCACACCACCTTATCGTCTCCTGAGAAATCTGTGTGTAGGACAAGAAGCAACAGTTAGAATTGGACTGTTAGAATGGAACAATGGACTGGTTCAAAAGTGGGAAAGGAGTATGACAAGGCTGTATATTGTCACCCTGCTTATTTAACTTACATGCAGAGTACATCATGTGAAATGCTGGGCTGGATGACTCACAGGCTAGAGTCAAGTTTACCAGGAGAAATATGAACAACCTTAGATATGCAGATGATACCGCCCTAATGTCAGAAAGTGAAGAACTAAAGAGTCTCTTGATGAAGGTGAAAGAGAAGAGTGAAAAAGCTGGTTTAAAACTCAACATTCAGGAACTCCCTGGTGGTCCAGTGGCTAAGACTCTGCCCTCCTGATATAGGGGGCCTGGGTTCAATCCCTGGTCAGGGAACTAGATCCCACATGCCACAACTAAGATTCTATGCAGTCAAATAAATAAAAATAAATGTTTTAAAAAAAAAAAAAAAACTCAACATTCAAAAAATGAAGATCATGGCATCTGGTCCCATAAATTCATGGCAAATAGATGGAGAAAAATGGAAACAGTGACAGATTTTCTTTTTTTGGGCTCCAAAATCACTGCGGATGGTGACTGCATCCATGAAATTAAAAGACTCTCATTCCTTGGAAGAAAAGCTATGACAAACCTAGACACCATCTTAAAAAGCAGAGACATCACTTTGCTGACAAAGGTCTATATAGTCAAAGCAATGGCTTTTCCAGTAGTCATGTACAGGCATGAAAGTTGTACCATAAAGAAGGCTGAGCACCAAAAAAATGATGCTTTTGAGCTGTGGTGCTGGAGAAGACTCTTGAGAATCCCTTGGACAGCAAGGAGATGAAACCAGTCAATCCAACAGGAAATCAACCATGAATATTCATTGGAAAGACTGATGCTGAAGGCTAAAGCTGAAGCTCCAATACTTTGGCCCCCTGATATGAAGAGCACACTCATTGGAAAATATCCTGATACTGGGAAACATTGAGGGCAAGAGGAGAAGGGGGCAACAGAGGGTGAGATGGTTGGATGGCATCACTGACTCAATGGACATGAGTTTGAGCAAACTCTAGGAGACAGTAAAGGACAGGGAAGCCTGGCATGCTTCCATGGGGTCACAAAGACTTGGATGGCACTTAGTGAATGAATGGCAACCACAAAGTGTAAAAAACCCTGCCTTTCCTTGTCTAATTGATGAATAATTATATTTTCAGAAAGGTCCTCTGATTTTCCTAGGTTTATGAGAAATGATTTTCAGAACTTTTTAGTCCCACTCATTATTTTTCAAGAAATAATTTTTGAGCAGTGCCAAGCCCTGTTTTAGGCCTTGCACATAGAGTAGCAAAAAAGACCAAAAGGTCCCAGCTCTCATGAAGCTGAAAATGTATTAGGGAGACAGACAATCTCATGAAGAAATATATAATATACTTTCAGGTGATAAGTACAATGATAAAAAACAAAAAGGATAAAATGATCTAGAGTGGAGAGTGCTACTTTAGATTGGATGGTTAAGAAACATATGAAGGAGAAATTAATATTTGAACTCCAGGATATGAGTGAAGTAAAAGTAATGCAAGGGCTGGGAGAAGACCATTCCAAGTAAAGTGAACAGCCTTGGGATGAAACCAAGCTTAGCATGTTCATGATGAAGAAAGGAGGCCACTGTGGCTGGAGCAGAGTGAATAAGAGCAAGAGTAAAAGAAAATGAGATAAAGACCAAATCATGTAGCACTTTATAGCCATGACTGGGCATTTAGAGTGTATTCTAAGTGGAATGAGAGGCCACTGGAGATATTTAGAACTAGATGGTGACATGAGTTGATTCATGTTTGTCAAAGTTGACCATGGATGGGTCTTTTGTGGAAATAGAAAGTGTGGTTAGGAGGCCAATGCAGTGAAACATGGTTGAATTCTGACTATACTCTGAAAATAGAGCTCTTGTAGAACTTGATAATGGATTGGATTTATGTTCAGATATAAAAGAGGAATTAACAATGACATTTAGTTTCTTGATATGAACTAGTGATTGATTGATGCTCTCATTTAATTGAAATAGGGAAGATTAGAGGGTGAATACAGTGGATGCAGAACCAGGAGTTCTTACTTATACATAATAGAGAATCTGTTGTGCAACAAGTACAAATGAACTATTGTCAAGTAGACCAGACCTGTAGGAACATCATTTGTAGGAAAAATTTCAGGAAGACAGGACATGGGAAGCTATGTGGATTCCTTGCTGCCCCTCACATTCTGGGGTAGCTTCACCACAGATGCCAGATATGGGAGAGGGACATGATTTTGGGGATGTGGGGCTTTTAATCTGAATGGTTAGATAGGAGCACTGCAATATGTACGGCAAATGTTAACGAGTATGAAAGAGGAAATTAATAGTAACACAATAATAGTGGGAGACTTTAATACCCCACTCACAACTATGGATAGATCAACTAAACAGAAAATTAACAAGGAAACACAAACCTTAAATAACACAATGGACCAGCTAGACCTAATTGATATCTATAGGACATTTCACCCCAAAACAATCAACTTCACCTTTTTCTCAAGTGCACACGGAACCTTCTCCAGAATAGATCACATCCTGGGCCATAAATCTGGTCTTGGAAAATTCAAAAAAATTGAAATCATTCCAGTCATCTTTTCTGACCACAGTGCAGTAAGATTAGATCTCAATTACAGGAAAAAAATTGTTAAAAATTCAAACATATGGAGGCTAAATAACATGCTTCTGAATAACCAACAAATCATAGAAGAAATAAAAAAAGAAATCAAAATATGCATAGAAATGAATGAAAATGAAAACACAACAACCCAAAACCTATGGGACACTGTAAAAGCAGTGCTAAGGGGAAGGTTCATAGCATTACAGGCTTACATCAAGAAACAAGAAAAAAGCCAAATAAATAACCTAACTCTACACCTAAAGCAATTTGAGAAGGAAGAAATGAAGAACCCCAGAGTTAGCAGAAGGAAAGAAATCTTAAAAATTAGGGCAGAAATAAATGCAAAAGAAACTAAAGAGACCATAGCAAAAATCAACAAAGCTAAAAGCTGGTGTTTTGAAAAAATAAACAAAATTGACAAACCATTAGCAAGACTCATTAAGAAACAAAGAGAGAAGAACCAAATCAACAAAATTAGAAATGAAAATAAAGAGATCACAACAGACAACACTGAAATACAAAGGATCATAAGAGATTACTATCAGCAGCTCTATGCCAATAAAATGGACAACTTGGATGAAATGGACAAATCCTTAGAAAAGTATAACTTTCCAAAACTGAACCAGGAAGAAATAGAAGATCTTAACAGACCCATCACAAGCAAGGAAATCGAAACTGTAATCAGAAATCTTCCAGCAAACAAAAGCCCAGGACCAGATGGCTTCACAGCTGAATTCTACCAAAAATTTAGAGAAGAGCTAACACCTATCTTACTCAAACTCTTCCAGAAAATTGCAGAAGGTAAACTTCCAAACTCATTTTATGAAGCCACCATCACCCTAGTACCAAAACCAGACAAAGATGCCACAAAAAAAAGAAAACTACAGGCCAATATCACTGATGAACATAGATGCAAAAATCCTTAACAAAATTCTAGCAAACAGAATCCAACAACATATTAAAAAATCATACACAATGACCAAGTGGGCTTTATCCCAGGAATGCAAGGATTCTTTAATATCTGCAAATCAATCAATGTAATACACCACATTAACAAATTGAAAGATAAAAACCATATGATTATCTCAATAGATGCAGAGAAAGCCTTTGACAAAATTCAACACTCATTTATGATTAAAACTCTCCAAAAAGCAGGAATAGAAGGAACATACCTCAACATAATAAAAGTTATATATGACAAACCCATAGCAAGCATCACCCTCAATGGTGAAAAATTGAAAGCATTTCCCCTGAAATCAGGAACAAGACAAGGGTGCCCACTCTCACCACTACTATTCAACATAGTGTTGGAAGTTTTGGCCACAGCAATCAGAGCAGAAAAAGAAGTAAAAGGAATCCAGATAGGAAAAGAAGAAGTGAAACTCTCGCTGTTTGCAGATGACATGATCCTCTACATAGAAAACCCTAAAGACTCTCCCAGAAAATTACTAGAACTAATCAATGAATATAGTAAAGTTGCAGGATATAAAATTAACACACAGAAATCCCTTGCATTCCTATATACTAACAATGAAAAAACAGAGAGAGAAATTAAGGAAACAATACCATTCACCATTGCAACAAAAAGAATAAAATACTTAGGAGTATATCTACCTAAAGAAACAAAAGACCTATACATAGAAAACTATAAAACACTGATGAAAGAAATCAAAGAGGACACAAACAGATGGAGAAACATACCGTGTTCATGGATTGGAAGAATCAATATTGTCAAAATGGCTATTCTACCCAAAGCAATCTATAGATTCAATGCAATCCCTATCAAGCTACCAACGGTATTTTTCACAGAACTAGAACAAATAATTTCACAATTTGTATGGAAATACAAAAAACCTCGAATAGCCAAAGTAATCTTGAGAAAGAAGAATGGAACTGGAGGAATCAACCTGCCTGACTTCAGACTCTACTACAAAGCCACAGTCATCAAGACAGTATGGTACTGGCACAAAGACAGAAATATAGATCAATGGAACAGAATAGAAAGCCCAGAGATAAATCCACGGACCTATGGACACCTTATCTTCGACAAAGGAGGCAAGGATATACAATGGAAAAAAGACAACCTCTTTAACAAGTGGTGCTGGGAAAACTGGTCAACCACTTGTAAAAGAATGAAACTAGAACACTTTCTAACACCATACACAAAAATAAACTCAAAATGGATTAAAGATCTAAATGTAAGACCAGAAACTATAAAACTCCTAGAGGAGAACATAGGCAAAACACTCTCTGACATAAATCACAGCAAGATCCTCTATGACCCACCTCCCAGAATATTGGAAATAAAAGCAAAAATAAACAAATGGGACCTAATGAAACTTAAAAGCTTTTGCACAACAAAGGATAAAATAAGTAAGGTGAAAAGACAGCCCTCAGATTGGGAGAAAATAATAGCAAAAGAAGCAACAGACAAAGGATTAATCTCAAAAATATACAAGCAACTCCTGAAGCTCAATTCCAGAAAAATAAATGACCCAATCAAAAAATGGGCCAAAGAACTAAACAGACATTTCTCCAAGGAAGACATACAGATGGCTAACAAACACATGAAAAGATGCTCAACATCACTCATTATCAGAGAAATGCAAATCAAAACCACAACGAGGTACCATTACACGCCAGTCAGGATGGCTGCTATCCAAAAGTCTACAAGCAATAAATGCTGGAGAGGGTGTGGAGAAAAGGGAACCCTCTTACACTGTTGGTGGGAATGCAAACTAGTACAGCCACTATGGAAAACAGTGTGGAGATTTCTTAAAAAACTGGAAATAGAACTGCCATATGACCCAGCAATACCACTTCTGGGCATACACACTGAGGAAACCAGATCTGAAAGAGACACATGCACCCCAATGTTCATCGCAGCACTGTTTATAATAGCCAGGACATGGAAGCAACCGAGATGCCCATCAGCAGATGAATGGATAAGGAAGCTGTGGTACATATACACCATGGAATATTATTCAGCCATTAAAAAGAATTCATTTGAATCAGTCCTAATGAGATGGATGAAACTGGAGCCCATTATACAGAGTGAAGTAAGCCAGAAAGATAAAGACCATTACAGCATACTAACACATATATATGGAATTTAGAAAGATGGTAATGATAACCCTATATGCAAAACAGAAAAAGAGACACAGAAGTACAGAACAGACTTTTGGACTCTGTGGGAGAAGGCGAGGGTGGGATGTTTCGAAAGAACAGCATGTATATTATCTATGGTGAAACAGATCACCAGCCCAGGTGGGATGCATGAGACAAGTGCTGGGGCCTGGTGCACTGGGAAGACCCAGAGGAATCGGGTGGAGAGGGAGGTGGGAGAGGGGATCGGGATGGGGAATACATGTAACTCCATGGCTGATTCATGTCAGTGTATGACAAAACCCACTGAAATGTTGTGAAGCAATTAGCCTCCAACTAATAAAATATAAAAATAAAAAAATTTAAAAAAAGGAAAAAAAAATAAAGGATCTTGGCTGGAGTGGGGGAGGAGTTGGGAGAAGAAACTTGATATCAACTGTGGCTTTGGATGTGACATTCACTTTTATAATAAATGTTATTTTCTCTGAGTTCAAAAAAAAATTTGAATGGTTAGGGAAGAATCAGGTTCTTCCCTGATACACTGAGGGTCTGGGATGTAATAGCAATATAACACAGTGAACTGTGCTCCATCCCCATCCTGCCAGTCCCTCCTTTGGGGTGATCAGGGACCAAGATAAATCGTAATAGGATACAGCAGAAATTTGTTTCATCCCTATTTAACTTTGTATCCATCCCTCTTCTTCTGCTGTTGTGAAAGTAAGAGAAGGATCCAAGATACCTGCTGCAACTGTATGACAGAGAAAGTTAACAGCACGATTTGCCACATCAGTGCTCATGATTGGAGACGTACCAGCCTCTTTTGGGGGCATGCTGGGAGGGCTGTGGTCCAAGCCTTGTGGTTGACCAAGATTGATTGCCTTAAGCCTTAGCCTTAGCCAATTTCTTTGGAGATTTTCAGGAGGCCAATTCCTTCTCTACAGGGGATAATTCATGAACAAATTAACACTTACCTCTTCATGAAAACTTGGATTGAGTTGGTAGTAGTGGAGTGGTAAAATGTGATTGGATTCTAGAAATACTCTCAACGTAGATTTCCCAAAGAACTTGCTGGTAGATTGACGTTTCAAAGAGAAAGGAAGCAATCAAGAAGTATGTATAGGTTTTTATCCTGACCATCTGATTTAATCATGTTGTCATTGACAGAAATAAGGAAGATTGAAGGAAGGTATAGTGGGGGTGGAGGTGAAATCAAGGGTTATGATTTGGAAATGCCTCAAAACAGTCAAGTAAGGAGGTGGACAGCACCTGGAGTTCAGGGGAAAGATCTGTATGGAGGATATAAATTTTGGAGTCATTAGGATATAGGTGTCTTTTAAAGCTGTTACTGAGTCCAAGCTCATATTGCTCACCACATTACAGGCCAATAATTCAAGAGATGAGTTGTTGGGACAAGGAATAGTGACTATTCAGAAAGTCAGCAGATTGAGAAGATGGTGGACTTGTGTCCCAAATTCAGAATTCAGGTTTCTTTTGTACCAAAAGAGGAAGGAGTGTGGCTGGTTGTTGGAAACTTCTTGTTGCAGGAATCTTTTGTTCTTGCAGTTGTCCATGTAGGTGTGGTCACAATGTTCCTATAAACCTCCAACAAGACAATAGTTATTTTCTGTTTTGCAATTTTTTATTTCTATACGAATGAAAAGGTGCTATACCTTTAAAGGTCAGAGCCCCAAGAATGGGCTATCCTGTACATTTCAGATTCTAGGCAACATTCTTTTCTGAAGGTGCAGAGCCAGCACAAGCAACAGAATACAAGAGTTAGAGCTAAGGAATAGATTCGATATGGAGTCAAGTTTGTTCTCTGCTACAAAGCCATGGAACTGGTTCACTTTAGGAGCAAATATAAAAAAAAAGGGGGGACCTTACACTGGCAAACTGAATCCTGCCCAGGTTATGTTAATATTTAGAAGCCTGGAGCAGGCCTAATATCTACTTGGCCAGGCAGACTCTTGGTTGCCTACATCGAAAAAATAAAAATAAAAAAGAAGGAACATTCAAACACAATGTAATCTCAAAATAATACCTGTGATTTGCCACATAAGGCAAAACGGAGATAGATCTAAATTGTCATTTTCAAGGTAAAGGGGGAATATTTCTAAGGAGATATAAAACATAATGAACATAAAATTTGAAAAGTATGGCCTTCCCCTCACTCTGCTAAAGAGAATTACCCATCAGTTAAATATAACATTGACAATATTCCATACTTCGTTTACACTTTCAGAGACTTCAATCAAAATTATGTAATTATTCCAAAGCTTTTTGAGCAAAGTTTGTTTTTCTTTTGAATGCAACATTTTATCCTACCTTTAATAGGGCTGTATTTTACTCTCTCCTCACAAACTATAGAACTATTAAATTATAGGACACTCCTCACATGTGATATGTATATTTTCTTTTTCAAGTCTAGGTTTTAAGACCACTGTCTCAATTACAGAGCAATGATGCTTCAGATATTGTTACTCCATTGCATATCATTCCTATTTTCATTCTTACTCTGAAGAGAAATCATTAAGGAAATTTGAAAATGCCATTGACTTTTCCTCAACTTTTGGATCTGGTACCCTGAGCTAAATGGACTAGACAATCAATCATAATTAGGAATATTTAATTAGGAACCAAAAGAGTGCTGGTTGATAGGAAGGGAGCAACAAGTGTCCAATAGTAAAAATAGGGAACTGTTCTTGTCCCTCTTTGTTTTAGCTTATTTCCTTCCACCAAAATAGATTTTAAAAATTGTAATATATAGTGGGACTATATGTAACTTTGTTCTGTCTCCTGAAAATGTGTTACCATACTTTCATAATTTAAGGAATAAAAAATTAAAAAGGAAAAAAAGATGCATATGAGATTCTCAAGGTCACAGGAAATTTTCAAAATTAAGTTCACTCTCAAAAAAAACAGAAAGCTGAGTTTTTTTAAATAAAAGCAATTAAAACCGCATATTGGATTCTAATATCTGTCAGGAACTATATATGTGTGAAAATAGCCAAGAAATTTCTGGAAAAATAAACAATGAATAATAAAGGGTGCAGCAAAACATCTACCTCTCATCCAATATTTATATCTCTTCCACATTTCTCAGCCCACTTGTTGTGGATGGGACTATGTGGCTAGTTTTGGCCAATAGGTAGGAAAGGCTGGGTCAAACCATTTAATATCTTGGGCACAAACTCTTCAATTCTCTCTTCCCATGCTTCAGTGACCTAGAGACCATCTATTGAGGTTGTGGCATCACAACAGGGAAGCAGGCTATGCCACTGAATCTACAGATGGAAGACAACTGGCCTAGAATGTTGCCTGACCCATGGTGGAATCCACGTGAATGAGGAATGAGTCTTTCTTATACCAAACCACAGAGATTTGGGGGGTTCTGTTTCATCATAGCATTACTTAATATAAAAAAGAAAAAAAGAAAAGAAAGATAATCACAGGCAAAACAACATCAACAACAACAACAACCCGCCCACAATGTTGTGAGGATGACTAGGTTTTGCATTACTAATTACTAATTAGCATTACTAATACAAAAAGAAACTTTCTTCAATGAATATGACTAAACAGATTAATGAAATATTAAAAGCGTTCATAAATAGACTCATGCCTGTTTGGAAGTTTAATATGTGACAATGATGTCTTAAATCAGTGGGGAAAGATGGGTTACTGGTGCGTATCTCAGTCAACAAAATTAACCTAAAATTTAGCAGTTTAAAATGACAATAATCATTTGTTACGTCTTCTGGGTTTGGTGGGTCAGGAATTCTGACAGAACATCACAGAAAAAGTTTGTTTCCATATCATGCATGATGTCTAGGGCCTCAGCTGGACAACTCAAAGGCTGAGGGCTGGAGTACTCTGAAAGTTCATTCACTTGCATGTCTGAGGCTGATGATGCCGGCTGTGGGCCAGAGGCCTAGCTGGGTCTCTCAGCTGGAACACCCACATGAGGCCCCTTGCAAAACCTAGACATCCTCACAACATAGTGGGACGGTTGTTGTTGTTGTTGTTGTTTGCCTGTGATTATCTTTCTTTTCTTTTTTTTAATTATGAAAGTATGATAACATGTTTACAGGAGACTTAGAAAATACAGAACAAAATTACATGCAGGTCTACTGTATATTACAAGTATTTTTTAAGTAGATAAATTAAGGTTTTTAGTTGGAATTTCAATATCAAGCTTTCAAAAATTAATAGAATGACTGAACAGAAAGGTAGAAGGATACGGTAGACCTGAAATGAGCCAATTTAACATAATTAAGATTTATAGAAAATTTTCATACTATAACAGGATACAAATTCAAGTTCCCATAGACTATAAACCAGGAGACCCTGGAACATATCCAGGGACTTAAAACTTTAAGGTGCAAAAATGTCAGAGTCTAAAGGTATTGAAATAATACAGAGTCTATTCTCTTATCACTGTGGAATTATGTTAGAAATCAGTATCAAAAGATATTTGAAAATAACCCATGTATTTTTAAGTGCAATGTGACACTTACAAAAAGAGATCTTTGACTTATCCATTGAAAACGTCAATGGAAAAAGCACAGGGGCTGACTGCAGACATGAAAGCATTTAAATTAGAAGTTAATATCAAAATGAGAAATTAATACCAAGGATACTTTAAAAAAAAACCATGTATTTGGAAATTAAATGTCCACTTTTAAATGATGAGTGCATCTAAGAATTCATCTTAAAGTGTTAGTTGTTCAGTTGTGTCTGACTCTTTGTGACTCCATGGACTGTAGCCTCCCAGGCTCTTCTGTCCATGGAATTTTCCAGGAAAGCATAACAAGGAAAATTAGAAAATATTTGTAATCAGAATAAAAATGAAAAGAGAATTTATCAGAATCTGTTTCATGCAGCAGAAGCTGCGGAATGCAACTAAATACAATGTGGAACCTAGAATAAAGTATGAAAACAAGTAATGGACCATAGTGGCTGGGTTTTAAGAGTAAATGCAGCAAGAAAAAGAAGCTATCTTGCCTATCGTGACTTAGCCTCTGAAGTCACAGGGCATCGCTTCTGCCATGTTCTGTTGACCAAGGCAATTACAAAACTTTCCCCATGTTTGAGGGAGGGAACACAGATGCTATCTCTCAATGGAGACATATTAATAATGTATTGTAGAAAAGCATGAAGAATGAGATATAGATAGATATAAAGATATAGATATATATATATACACATAAATAACAGCTATCTTTGGAAAATATAATCTGCCATAGTGCAAATGGTTTTTTGTTAAGGCTGCAATACCACTTTTGAACAAGCTCAATGTATATATGTCCTCCTATTATAGAGATGAGACTAAAATATATATTCTTATCTACAGATATTATAGTTTGAACAGATTGCTGAAACTTAGCTGTATAAAGAAGGGATTCAGTGAATAATCTTTTCTAAATTTAAAGACAGGATTTTTGGTAGAATTTCCTCAAATTACAAACTAGTATACAGATTAAAGGGCTTCCCTGATAGCTCAGTTGGTAAAGAATCTGCCTGCAATGCAGGAGACCCTGGTTTGATTCCTTTGTCGGGAAGATCTGCTGGAGAAGGGGTAGGCTACCCACTCCACTATTCTTGGGCTTCCCTTGTGGCTCAGCTGGTAAAGAATCGGCCTGCAATGTTGGAGACCAAGTTTCGATCCCTGGGTTGGCAAGATCCCCTGGAGAAGGGAAAAGCTACCCACTCCAGTATTCTGGTCTGGAGAATTCCATGGACAGTATAGTCCATGGGATCGCAAAGAGGCGGACATGACTGAGCAACTTTCTCTTGCTATTTTCTTTCTATATAAATTAAAAGACTTCCCAGGTGGCGCTAGTGGTAAAGAAACCACCTGTCAATGCAGGAGACACAGGAGATGCAGGTTCAATCCCTGGGTTGGGAAGATCCCCTGGAGAAGGGAATGGCAACTCACTCCAGTATTCTTGCCTGGAGAATCCCATGGACAGAGGAGCCTGGCGGGCTACAGTCCATGAAGGTGCAAAGGGATGGATATGACTAAAGCAACTTAGCACACACACACACATATATAAATTTCCATATATATTGTTTTATTTAGTTATCTTGTATTGTTGGAAATAATTTGGGTCCTTTACTGAGATATTTTTTTATGTCCAAAGCCTTACAAAATTCCAAACTAAAGATATTTTTATTAAATTATATGAAGTAGAGCTTCAGGCTCTTATTTTCCACGTGTCTATGCACTATAGTAAATGAAAACAATTTTCTAGGAGAATCTTGGCCTTGCCCATTGTTTCCTCATGTCTCACCTTGAAGCTAAAGTACTATGGCTTTCCATTCAAGCACACAGTCTTGTTAGATAGGTCCTCGATTTTCACAGAAGGATATCCGCCCTACTCCCAGGAGACTGACCATTTGATCATCTGCAAAAGTATTCCAACATAGAAGAACTGGTATCCACAGGTGGCTCAGTGGTGAAGAATTTGCCTGCTAATGCAGAAGCTGCAGGAGACGTGAGTTCGATCTCTGGATTAGGAAGATACCCTGGAGAACAGAATGGCAACCCACTCTGATATTCTTATCTGGAAAATTCCATGGACATAGGAGCCTGGCAGGCTACAGTCCATGGGGTCGCAAAGAGTCGGGCATGACTGAGTGTCTGAACAGTGGCAGCACAACCCCTCCTCCAACTTCTTCAACTTATAAAAAGATGAGGACTGAACTCAGGTCACTGGAACCACTTTGCTTACAGGCATGAGAGCAGGAATTACCAGAGAGTTTACATCATTCCCCCTTACCCTTGAACCCCACAGCCCTTAACCAATGAGGCTTGTCATAATTTTTCTTCCAAGGAACAAAGGTCTTTTAATTTCATGGCTACAGTTACCATCCACATTGATTTTGGAGCCCAAGAAAATAAAATCTGTCACTATTTCCACTTTTTCTACATCTGTTTGCCATGAAGTGATAGGACCGGATGCCATGATCTTAGTTTTCTGAATGTTGAGTTTTAAGCCAACTTTTTCACTCTCCTCTTTCACTTTCATCAAGAGGCTCTTTAGTTCTTCTACACTTTCTGCCATTAGAGTGGTATCATCTGCATATCTGAGGATGTTGATATTTCTCCTGGCAATGTTGATCCCAGCTTGTGATTCATCCAGCCCAGAATTTCCATGATGTACTCTGTATATAAGTTAAAGAGGGTGACAATATATCGCCTTGTCATACTCCTTTCCCAATTTTGAACCACTCACTTGTTTCATGTAAGATTCTAACTATTCCTTCTTGACCCACATACAGATTTCTCAGGAGATAGGTAAGGTGTTCTGGTATTCCCATCTCTTTAAGAATTTTCCACAGTTTGTTGTGATCCACACAGTCAAGGGCTTTAGCATAGTCAATGAAACAGAAATGGATGTGATGCTTTTCTGGAATTCTCTTGCTTTTTCTATAATCCAATGAATGCTGGAAATTTAACCTCTGGTTCCTCTGTCTTTCCTAAATCCAGCTTGTACATCTGGAAGTCCTTGGTTTATGTACTGCTGAAGCCCAGCTTGAAGGATTTTGAGCACAACCTTACTAGCATGTGAAATGAGTGCAATTATATGGTAGTTTATACATTCTTTGGCACTGCCCTTCTTTTAGATTGGAGTGAAAACTGACCTTTTCCAATCCTGTGGCCACTGCTGAATTTTCCAGATTTGCTGACATATTGAGTGCAACACTTTAACAGCATCATCTATTAGGATTTGAAATAGCACAGCTAGAATTCCATCACTTCCCCTAGCCTTGTATGCTGTAATGCTTCCTAAGGCCCACTTGACTTCAGACTTCAGAATCTCAGGCTCTAGGTGAGTGACCACATCATCATGGTTATCTGGGTCATTAAGATCTTTTTTGTATAGTTCTTCTGTGTATTCTTGCCACCTCTTTTTAATCTCATCTGCTTCTGTTAGGTTCTTAATTTTTCTGTCCTTTATCATGCCCATGTTCCTTGATATCTCCAATTTTCTTGAAGAGATCTCTAGTTTTTCCCATTCTATTGTTTTCTTCTACTTCTTTGCAGTGTTCATTTAAAAAGGCCTTCTTATCTCTCCTTGCTATTCTCTGGAACTCTGCATTCAGCTGGGTGTATCTTTCCCTTTCTCCCTTGCCTTTCACATCTCTTCTTTCCTCAGCTATGTGTAAAGCCTCTTCAGACAATCACTTTGCCTTCTTGCATTTCCTTTTCTTGGGGATGGTTTTGGTCACCATCTCCTGTACAATGTTATGAACCTCTGTCCATAGTTCTTCAGGTACTCTGTCTGCCAGGTCTAATTGCTTGAATCTATTTGTCACCTCCAGTGTCTTATCATAAGGGATTTAATTTAGGTCATACCTGAATGCCCTAGTGGTTTCCCCTACTTCCTTCAATTCAAGCATGAATTTTGCAATAAGGAGCTGATGATCTGAGCCACAGTCAGCTCCAGATCTTGTTTTTGCTGACTCCATCTTTAGCTGCAAAGAATATAGTCAATATGTTTTCAGTATTGATCATTTGTTGATGTCCATGTGTAGAGTCGTCTCTTGTGTTGTTGGAAAAGGGTGCCATGACCAGTGTGTTCTCTTGATAAAACTCTGTTAGCCTTTGCCCTGCTTCATTTTGTACTCCAAGGCCAAACTTGCCTGTTACTCCAGGTATCTCTTGACTTCCTACTTTTGCATTCCAATTCCCTATGATGGAAAGGACATTTTTTGGGTGTTAGTTCTAGAAGGTCTTGTAGGTCTTCATAGAATGGGTCAACTTCAGTTTCTTTGGCATCAATGGTTGGGCCATAGACTTGGATTACTGTGATATTGAATGGTTTGCCTTGGAAACGAACAGAGGTCATTCTGTCATTTTTGAGATTGCACCCAAGCACTTCATTTCATACCCTTTTTTTGACAATGAGGGTTACTCCATTTCTTCTAATGGATTCTTGGCCCACTGTAGTAGATAGAATGGTCATCTGAATTAAATTCTCCCATTCCTGTCCATTTTAGTTCACTGATTCTTAAGACGTTGATGTTCACTCTTGTCATTTCCTGTTTGACCACATCCAGCTTACCTTGATTCATGGACTTAACATTCCAGGTTTCTATGCAGTATTTTTCTTTACAGCATTGGACTTTATTTTCACCACCAGACACATCCACAGCTGGACATTGTTTCTGCTTGGCCCAGGTACTTCATTTTTTCTGGGGCTATTAGTAATTGCCCTCTGCTCTTCCACAGTAGCATATTGGACACCTTCCAACCTGGAATGCTTGTCTTCTGGTGTCATATGGTTTTGCCTTTTCATACTGTTCATGGGGTTCTCATGGCAAGAATACTAGAGTGGTTTGCCATTCCCTCCTCCAGTGGACCACATTTTATCAGAACTCTTCACTATGACCTGTCTGTCTTGGGTGGCCCTGCATGGCATGGCTCATAGCTTCATTTAGTTATGCGGGTCCCTTTGCCATGACAAGGCTGTGATCCATGAAGGGAATAATATTACAACACTATTTAAATAATTCCAAAGTACAGAAAATGATGGAAAGCTTCCAATTCATTTGATGAAGTTAGCAAAACTCAATATTAAAACCTAATAAATATTAAAGACTCAGAGAGAAAGCTTATTAAATAGATTAGCAAATATATAGAAACAAAAATCTTTAAACATAGCACTGGCAAAGGGAATCCAGCAAGAAAATAAAAAGAGTAGTATATCGCATAGAACAGAGTTTATACCAGGAAGGGATGGGGTATTTAATATTTAAAAATCTAATAACATAATTTATCACATCAAGAGAGAAAAAACAGAATTTTAATAGATGTTTCCAATTTAATTAATAGGTGATAAAATTAATTATTCATTAATTATAAATATGTGTTATAAGCTGGGGCTGGAAGAAAACTTTCTTAACATGATAAATGGCATATTTTGAAAACCAACAATTTACATCATTCTGACAGGCTTTTCAACTGAGGTCAGGAATAAGATAAAAATGCTTAAAATAATCACTATTCTTTTTTATTTCTTATAAGTTTGAAACCAACAGAAATAGGAGGTATAAGTATTAGAAAGAGAGTAAAATTAATGCTATTTTCAATTTTTTTAACCTACCTTGAAACCTCAAGAAAATCATTCATGAAAATGTTAAAACTACTAGTAAGTGATGGATAACAACATAAGCACACAAGAATCAATGACTTACATATTAAAACTAGATATTAATATTTCATCTGCAAAATAAATAGAAGCTATACCATACTTTCAAAAGATATTAAGTATTGTGCTATATTATATAAAGAAAACAAAAAAAATACCTTAAAGAGACTTTAAAATAGAGAAAGACATTATATTTCTGGACAGGAAGATCTATTATTATTAAAGTGTTAATTCTTCCTAGTTTACTTTATAAATATGATATTTTTAAATTAATTTATTTATTTTAATTGGAGGCTAATTACTTTACAATATTGTAGTGGTTTTTGCCATACATTGACATGAATCAGCCATGGGTGTACATGTGTTCCCCATCCTGAAACCCCTCCCACCTCCCTCCCCATCCCATCCCTCAGGGTCATCCCAGTGCACCAGCCTTGAGCACCCTGTCTCATGCATTGAACCTGGACTGGTGATCTATTTCACATATGATAATATTCATGTTTTAATGCTATTCTCGCAAATATTTTTTAATCAAACCCCAATACCAACTGAACATTCTTGCAACTTGACAAAATGCTTTTAAAGTTTATCCAGAAGAATAAACATGAAAGAATAACCAAGAAAATTTTTAAAAGAAAAATGAGAAGGAATTTGAAACCAAACGTTGAAATATATTATAAAGCCACAATAATTTGAACAATGTGGTATGGGCACAGGACTAGATAAACAGTTCAAGGTAAGAAAAGTAAGTCCAGAACAAAGGCAGGAATGTTTAAGAATTCAGCATATGATAGTAGTGTCATTTATATAATACTTACTTTATAATTTTACTAAATATTTGTGGAAAATTTAACTTAATTTCATTATTCCAGAATAGATTCCAGCTGAGCTAAGAAGGCAAATTTTTAAGTAAATAAACATCAATGTCCTAGAAGAGAATATAGATAGACATTTATATAATACTGGAGTGCTATAAGCTTTTCTAATCATGGCACTGAAAGCAATATCATTTTTAAAAATTATGTAGGGGATTCCCAGGTGGTCAAATGGTTAGGGATCTTTGCTCCTACTACTTGGCACCAAGTTCAGATCCCTCAGATTCAACAAGCCCCATGGCATGGCAAAAAAGCTTATTTGATTATACAAAAACATTAACACTCCTATGCATACAGAAAAAATAGTATATATTAAAATTCAACCATGTCATATTTTTCTATTGGAAGAGAATAAACAAAATTAGGAAAACATTACTACTACACAGGAAGAAAAATAAATACATGTATACAATAGAAAGCGTCACAAACCAAAATAATTAAAATTGGCAAAGGCCATGAAAGGCCATGTAATTCACAAAATTGCAGACTCAACCATTTTATTTTTAAGAAATGCTAGCTTCTTTAAAAATAAAGTGCAAATTAAAACAGTGAGATGCTAGGCATACATAAAGAGGAGACCAGAATTGAAAGAGACACATGCACCCTAATGTTCATCGCAGCACTGTTTACAATAGCCAGGACATGGAAGCAACCTAGATGTCTATCAGCAGACGAATCGGTAAGAAAGCTGTGGTACATATACACAAAGGAATATTACTCAGCCATTAAACAGAATACATTTCAATCAGTTCTAATGAGGTGGATGAAACTGGAGCCTATTATACAGAGTGAAGTAAGCCAGAAAGAAAAACACCAATACAGTATACTAATGCATATTTATGGAATTTAGAAAGATGGTAATGATAACCCTATATGCAAAACAGAAAAAGAGACACAGATGTACAGAACAGTCTTTTGGACTCTGTGGGAGAGGGTGAGGGTGGGATGATATGGGAGAATGGCATTGAAACATGCAAATTACCATATGTGAAACAAATCGCCAGTCCAGGTTAAATGCATGATACAAGGTGCTCGGGGCTGGGGCACTGGGATGACCCAGAGGGATGGGATGGGGAGGGAGGTGGGAGGGGGTTTCAGGATGGGGAACACATGTACACCCATGGTGGATTCATGTCAATGTATGGCAAAACCAATACAATGTTGTAAAGTAAAATAAATAAATAAATAAAACTGGAAAAAAATAAAACAGTGAGGTGTACATTACCTTTTGTGTATCAAACTGATAAGAATTAAATAAAATTATGACACACAATGTTTTGGTAAGTGTATAAGCAACTGGTACCCTTGAACACAACTGACCTAAGTATAAATTCTATGAAGTTCATACAGAAAAATGGACATTTATATATACAAATGTTTAAATATTGATCATTGGTTTTCCAGGAATTTGTTCTAAGGAAATAACAATAAATTTTTGCTATTATTTAACCAGAAGTATGTCCACAGCATCATTTCTTATGGTAGCTAATCTTGGAAACATACAAACTATCCAACAATAGAAGATTTGCTCAATAAATAAATGCCTTTATTTAATGAAATACATAGAAACTATTAGAAATATTTTTAAGAGAATGTTTAATGCCTTGGGAAAATGTGCATGACATATAATTTAATTAAAAACAGATTGAAAAATAGCATGCTTTTTGAAACGTTTGTTAAAAATTTCATTCATGCATAGCATGAAATAGGAAAAACACACCCTAGACTGTTAACAATTTTTTTTCTTAGATGCTGGGATTTTAGATTATTTATAATGTCCTTTTCTACTTACCCGCAAGTTTCATATCTTCTTCAGTGAAGCACATAAAAAGTTCCTCAACATCACTAATTATTCAGTTCAGTTCAGTTCAGTTGCTCAATCGTGTCCAACTCTTTGCGACCCCATGAATCACAGCACACCAGGCCTCCCTGTCCATCACCAACTCCCGGAGTTTACTCAAACTCATGCCCATCGAGTCGGTGATGCCATCCAGCCATCTCATCCTCTGTCGTCCCCTTCTCCTCCTGCCCCCAATCCCTCCCAGCATCAGGGTCTTTTCCAATGAGTCAACTCTTCGCATGAGATGGCCAAAGTACTGGAGTTTCAGCTTCAGCGTCAGTCCTTCCGATGAACACCCAGGACTGATCTCCTTCAGGGTGGACTGGTTGGATCTCCTTGCAGTCCAAGGGACTCTCAACAGTCTTCTCCAACACCACAGTTCAAAGGCATCAATTCTTCGGTGCTCAGCTTTCTTCACAGTCCAACTCTCACATCCATGCATGACCACTGGAAAAACCATAGCCTTGACCTGACGGACCTTTGTTGGCGAAGTAATGTCTCTGCTTTTTAATATGCTGTCTAGGTTGGTCATACTTTCCTTCCAAGGAGTAAGTGTCTTTTAATTTCATGGCTGCAGTCACCATCTGCAGTGACTTTGGAGCCCAAAAAAATAAAGTCTGACACTGTTTCCACTGTCTCCCCATCTATTTCCCATGAGGTGATGGGACCAGATGCCATGATCTTAGTTTTCTGAATGTTGAGCTTTAAGCCAACTTTTGCACTCTCCTCTTTCAATTTCATCAAGAGGCTTTTCAGTTCCTCTTCACTCTCTGCCATAAGGGTGGTGTCATCTGCATATCTGAGGTTATTGATATTTCTCCCAGCAATCTTGATTCCAGCTTGTGTTTCTTCCAGCCCAGCATTTCTCATGATGTACTCTGCATATAAGTTAAATAAGCAGGGTGACAATATACAGCCTTGACGTACTCCTTTTCCTATTTGGAACCAGTCTGTTGGTCCATGTCCAATTCTAACTGTTGCTTCCTGACCTGCATACAGGTTTCTAGAGAAATGCAAATCAAAACTACAATGAGGTATCACCTCACACTTGTCAGAATGGCCATCATCAAAACGTCTACAAACAATAAATGCTGGAGAGGGTGTGGAGAAAAGGGAACCTTCCTACATGGTTGGTGGGAATGTAAATTGGCATAACCATTATGAAGAACAGTATGAAAAAATGAAAGTGAAAGTCACTTAGTCGTGTCCAGCTCTTTGCAATCCCATGGACTATACAGTCCATGGAATTCTCCAGGCCAGAATACTGGAGTGGGTAGCCTTTCCCTTCTCCAGGGGATCTTCTGAAACCAGGGAGTGAACCCAGGTCTTCCGCATTGCAGGTGGATTCTTTACCAGCTGAGTCACAACAGTTTAGGGGTCCCATAAAAAGCTGAAAATAGAGCTACCATATAATCCAGCAATCCCACTCCTGGGAGTGTATCTGAAAGTGAAGTGAAAGTCACTCAGTCGTGTCTGACTCTTTATGACCCCATGGACTATACAGTTCATAGAATTCTCAAAGCCAGAATACTGAAGTGGGTAGCCTTTCCCTTCTCCAGAGGATCTTCCTGACCCAGGGATCGAACCTAGGTCTCTCTCATTACAGGCCAATTCTTTACCAGCTGAGCCACAAGGGAAGCCCAAGAATACTGGAGTGGGAAGCTTATCCCTTCTCCAGCAAATCTTCCCAACCCAGGAATTGAACCTAGGTCTCCTGCACTGCAGGCAGATTATTTACCAAATGAGCTATCAGGGAGGCCCCAGTGTATCTGGAGAAAACCATAATTCAAAAAAATACATGCACCCCAATGTTCATTGCAGAGCTATTCACAATAGAAAGACATGGAAGCAATCTAAATGTCCATCAACAGAGGAATTGGATAAAGAAGATGTGGTATGTATATATAATGTAATATTAATCAACCATAAAAAGAAAATAATGCCATTTGGAGCAATATGGATGAACCTGAAGATTATCATACTAAGTGAAGCAAGTTATGCAGAGAAAGAAAAATATTGTATGACATCACTTATATGCAGAATCTGAAAAAGTGATACAAGTGAACCTGTCTAGAGAACAGAAACAGACATACAGACTTAGAGAAACAACTCGCAGTTACCAGGGAGGAAGGGTGGGGAAAGGGATAAATTGGGAGTTTGGGACTGACATATACACACTACTATATATAAAATAAGAAACTAATAAGGACTTAGTGTATAACACAGGGAACTCTACTTAATACTCTGCAATGGCCTATATGGGAAAAGAGTCTAAAAAAGAGTGGATATATGTATTTGTATAACAGATTCACTTTGCTCTATGTCTGAAACTTAACACAGCATTGTAAATCGATTATACCCCAATAAATTTTTTAAAAAGAACATTGTAATTTTTTAATTTAAACTTTTTATTTTATATTGGAGTATAACAGATTAACAATGTTGGGACAGTTTCAGATGACCAGTGAAGGGACTCAGCCATACATATACATGTATCCATTCTTCCCCAAACTCCCCTCCCATCCAGGTTGTCAAGTAATATTGAATAGAGGTCCCTGTGCTATGCAGTAGGTCCTTGTTGACTATCCATTTTAAATATGACAACTATTATGTGCCAGATGCTATTCTAGGTATTGAGCAGCCATACAGTGAAGGAGGAGAAAATTACACAATTCCTGCTGTTATGGGCTGCACTGTGTTCTCTCAGCTCTGCCCCCAAATTCATATGTTGGAGTCCTAATTCCCCAGTACCTCAGAATGCAACTGTATTTGCAGATAGTATCTCTACAGAAATAAATTAAAATGAGGTCATTAGTGTGGACCCTGATCCAATGTGACTGGCATTCAAATTAAAGGGAGAAATTTGGACAGACACAGACATCTGTAGAGAGAAAATAATGTGAGGACACAGGGGAAAGAAGGCCATCTCTAAGCCAAGGAGAGAGACCTGGAACAGATCCTTCCCTCATAACCTTGAGAAGAAACCAGCCCTGCCTACACCTAGATAGAGGACTTTCAGCCTCCAGAACTGTGAGACTGTAAGTTCCTATTGCTGATGTCATCCCATCTGTGACACTTTTTTAAGCAGTCCTGGCAAAGAAATCACTGACCATCAAGGGGATAAGGAGCAAACAAACAAACAAAAAATAATAATTATGATCGAGTCCTCAGGAAAGCCTGTCATGAGGAAGCCCAGTTTAAGTCACAACCTGAAGGATGGGAAGGAAGTAACCTGTGAAGAGGAGAAAGCATCCAAGGTAGAGGGGCAACATACATGCATGTCTGGGCCAGAGAGGGATTGAGCTGCTTTGAGAATTTGAGAATCAAGTGTTGGTGAATGGGTCCTGTAACGAGGCACTAGTGACAGACATCAGAACCCAATGAGATTCTTCTGTCACTTATTCTCAATAGGTGTGATGAAGTGTAATGAGTCCTCAGTCCCCAGTGTGGGCTCTGTCACTTATTACTGACCTAATTTCTTAATTGAGTCCTCCATTATAAAAAGTCTTTTCAAGGGAAACCCCCTACACTGTTGGTGGGAATGTAAATTGGTGCAGCTATTATGGAGAACAGTATGGAGGTTCTTTAAAAAACTAAAAATACAGCTATCATACTATCCAGCAATCCCACTCCTGGTCATATACCCAGACAAAAGCATAATTCAAAAAGATACACGCACCCCTATATTAATAGCAGCACTAATAACAGGATACTACTCAGCCATAGAAAGAATAAAATAACGCCGTTTTCAGCAACATGGATGGAGCTAGAGAGCTTCCCAGGTGGCTCAGCGATAAAGAATCTGCCTGTCAATGCAGGAGACACAGGTTTGACCCCTGAGTCGAGAAAATCTCCTGGAGAAAGAAATGGCAACCCACTCCTGTATTCTTGCCTGGAAAATTCCGTGGACAGAGGAGCCTGGTGGGCTACAGTCCGTGGGGTTGCAAAGAGTCGGACACAACTAAGCAACTGAGCATGCACACACACAAGCATAGACCTAGAGATCATACTAAGTGAAGAAAGTCAGAAAGAGAAAGAGAAATACCATACGATATTACTTATAGGTGGAATCTAAAGTGTGACACAAGTGAACTTATTTCTGAAACAGAAACAGACTCACAGACATAGAGAAAAGGCTTGTGATTATCAAAGGGGAAAGCAGAGGGAGGGATAAAATTAGGAGTTTGGGATTAGCAGACTATATATAAAATAGATAACCAACAAGGACCTACTGCCCAGCACAGGGAATATACTCAGTATCTTATTATAACTGATCATGGAAAAGAATCTGAAAAAGAATGGATATATGCATATATAAAACTGAATCATTTTGCTGTACACTTGAAGCATTGTAAATCAACTGCTGCTGCTGCTGCTAAGTCGCTTCAGTCGTGTCTGACTCTGTGTGACCCCATAGACGGCAGCCCACTAGGCTTCTCTGTCCCTGGGATTCTCCAGGCAAGAACACTGGAGTGGGTTGCCATTTCCTTCTCCATGTAAATCAACTAAGCTTCAATAAAAATATTTTCAATATATATGTATATTTGAATCATTTTGCTGTATATTTGAAACATTGTAAATCAACAATACTTCAATAAAAATATTTTGAATCACAGATACATAAATCCAGAAAGCCAGGTATGAGAATATAAAAATACTCTCAGAATTCATTCTTAATTTTGATAAAGGTGTGCCTCATGATTCTCATTCTCTGTACTTTTCAAACTCTTTCCCCCTTCCTGAAACTTCCTGGTGCCTCTCAAATTTCTAGGTCACTGCCTGATCCCAGTGAAGTGCATGAAGAAGTTTGGCCACCATGTCAGCCCTTAGCACAAGGAAAGTAAGCAGAAAGACTATGACTCCATGGTCATGTATGGATGGAAGTCTGCACCTGGGAACTTCTCTAAATGCATTTCATTCTCCTCATGCCCCCACAGTCACCCATTCAAGTTCACTAATTCAATTACATACCCCCTTTTTTCTGTCACTGAAGACATGCCACCTCATTTTGCCATGAGGCCTAACTCCCAATCACCCTGTGGAGCTATTATCCAGCTCTTAGGCAGGCAGGCACTTAACTCAGCCCTAATAGTGTCCTGACTCAGAGCAACATTTTATTCTTATCACTAAGTCTCCCAAATGCTTATTTAGTTAACAGCAAGTGTCCACCTTGTAGTTACTTCAAAATGGATGGCTTTACGGTTACATCACATATCCAGCTGTTCTTTCAGCAAGTAAATTAAAATAGATTGACCCTTTAAAGTTATAGATTTTTTTAACTTGTGATTTTGAGCAGATTTCTGTATTAACTGTATATACAGTACAAAGACAAAACTACAATGACATCAAGACATTCATTCTAGTTGAATCAAAGCTCATTTTTACATAATCTAGTGAAAGTCATTTTTCTTCTCTAGTAAGTTGAACAGAAAAGAATTCTTTAAAACGAAAAAAAGGAGATCCAAGTATATTATGAATATACCATGCAATTTAAAATTTAATATTGCAGCTTGGTTCTCTTCTCATTCTTTTGTGCATTTCTACTGTTGACATATGCCTTTGAGAGCACATCTAGAATACTAATAAACAAATAATGGTTGAGCACAGCTGATAGAACTCCCAAGTACAAACATAGGTTAAAGTAAGCTTGATTTTAAACATGGGTGCATGCTAAGTTGCTTTAGCTGTGTCTGACTCTTTGCGACACTATGGACTGTAGCCCCCCAGGCTCCTGTGTCCATGGGATTCTCCAGGCAAGAATACTGGAGTAGGTTGCCATTTCCTCCTCCAGGGGATCTTCCCGACCCAGGGATCGAACCAAGTCTCTTATGTCTCCTGAATTGGCAGGCTCTTTACCACTAGAGCCACCTGGGAAGCCTGATTTTAAACATACTGCTTTGCCAGTTCGTATTCAAATCCATGTATTATTACTCTTTAACTTTCATTTTCATGGTTATTAAAAGTCGAATAGACCCTTTTCCCCCAGTATGTGGTTATGGGTACAGAGCCCCAAGATCCAGTGGAAGTGTCCTCCAGCAGTTTCCTGGGTCTGCAACCGTTTTCAAACATGACTCTAATATGTCTTACCCTTCTTCATCTGCTACTACAATCATATATCCAGCTCTGTTGAGAACTCAATAAATATGAACTATCAGGGGATATTACTGGATGCCCTTCCAACACCAACGCATAAGAACTTTCCAACTCACGTGACAACCTTGTGTCAATAAGTATTTTCTTTTACTTCCCTATAGCTTTTAAAACAGTTGATGATTTCCTCCTTAAAAACTCCTCCCCCCTTCTATAATACCAAACCTTGGATATTTTCATCACTATGGTTCAGCGTGGAATCCACTACATGTTCCTTCCTACTGATTTACATATTACAAACCAATCAATCTTCCTCGCCTCTTTGAAAACCCCTGAGACCATCCCATATTGATTAGACCTGCCACTGACTGCACAGTATTTATACCATTTTGGTCAATAACCAAATATGGTTTGGCTCTGTGGCATCTTTCATAATGTAGCCTTATATTTTAGTTAATCTTTATACTCTCTTTAAAGAGAAACATACTCTTCTGAGAGAACAAAGTTGACAATTTGGAATACAATCTGAGGGTCCTCTCCCTCGTCCTTTCAGTGACAGGCATCATCAATTCAGTGAAGAATGTATTGTTAGAGCAGAGTAAAGGGGCAAAAAAGTACTCTGTTTTGGTTTTTAATTTAGAAATCAACGTTTAAAACTTGTGGTAATTTGAGAGCAAAGGATTTGAGTTCCAAGAGTATGGTCTTTTTCTGTTTTAAAAGCCAAGGTGACTCAGGGCACAAAGTCTGTGCTAAACAAAAGGCATGGAGTGTAGGACGAGACTGGAGAAGAGATTGCACTGCCCTGAGCTGGACTAAACAAAGAGTCAGAGCAGGAGAAGAGATTTTGCAGGGAGTGAGAGATGAGTATGGGGACTTGCATTCCCTTTCCAGTTGGATGAAACTTGCAAGAAGTCTCCCTATGCCCTCCTCTGTACTTTGAGGATATATATGCCACAGTGGCTCTTGAACAGTGAGATATCTAGGCAGAAGGACCTAAGGGAGACTTGGGGGCCCCCATGCACTCTAGCATGGCACCAGAAGCCATTCTAGTTCTTGGCTAGCTACTCATAGACATTCAAGCATAGAAGTAGCTGTAAGAAAAATGGTGAAACTTCAGTATTCCCAGTTTGGATAAGGACGAAATGAGTGACCAGCAGAGACCATTGACCAGAGGCCAAATGGAAATATCTGGGCAGGTACCAGTAAGAAAAAATGTTAATGATATTCAGGGACAAGGGGGATCAGGTCCACACTGGCTCCTCTGCTAAAGTTCTTCCCTGCCAACCTTGCTGCCTACTGAGCCTGCTGGAACTTAGTAGCTACCACTCCAAAGAAAAGGACAGAGTGGGAAATCTTTGAAATGACCAAGAAAACCCTGGGTGGTCTGAATTCATGCAAAACTAACTGTAGTTAAGTTTCTTTGAGCAAGCAGGGTGAAAGGTAGAGAGAGCAGTTATAGAAAAGACATTTGGAAGGCTGCAATAAATCAGTATAAGTTGCATGCTTTGGGTGTACTTGGGCTTAATTAAGCCTAAAGAACGTTACTAACTACAGTACAACATCTCTCAAACTAAGACATGTATTTTCTTTAATTTTTTTTTTCTAGAGAGCATCTAGAAGACTTGGTGATGCCTGCCAAATAATCTTTGAATGACTGAATCATCCATTAAATAACTTGAAATTTTCAATCAGTGGCTATTTTAAGATGAAAATGACAGCAGCCTGAAGTTTTGCATTTCACAGAAAGATGAGGAGGAGAACAGTTAAAAACTAGATTATCTCACTTTTTCTTACAATCCACTCATTTTTCTACTAAAAAAAACCAGACTTCTTGTTTCAGGGAAGTGAGGAGATATAAAGTATGTTTAGTCTTCTACTTTTATGGACACCATAATACCAACCTTGGAGACATGAAGGGACCCAACCACAAAGGGTTATCTGACCACTTGTAAGAAAATATCATTTCTGTTCATCTTCACAGTCATGAAGCAGAATGTTGTAACACAGATGAGTGGGGGGAGGGAAGCTCATGTAGTCATCATTGGGGGAATAGAGCACAATAGCATTAAAACTGAAACTATAGAATAATTCTATGCATATAGGCTTATAAAAATATCTGAGTTTTGAAAACAAGGCTTTACAGAACCATTTAAATACCCCATTAGTTGCAGCAATACGGATGGACCTACAGATTATCATACTAAATGAAATAAGTTAGAGAAAGACGAATACCATATAATATAACTTAGCTATGGAACCTAAAATACAATGCAAATGAACCTATCTACAAATCAGAAACAGACTCACAGACATTGAGGACAGACTTGTGGTTGCCAAGAGGAAGGGCGAAAGGGATGGATTGGGAGTTTAGGATTAGCAGTTGCAAACTATTATATATAGGATGGATAAACAGCACTGTCCTTCTGCAGAGCACATGCGTGTGACGGGCCCAAATGCCATGATCTTACTTTTCTGAACGTTGAGTTTTAAGCCAACTTTTTCACTCTCCTCTTTCACTTTCACCAAGAGGTTCTTTAGTTCTTCTTCACTTTCTGCCATAAGTGTGGTGTCATCTGCATATCTGAGGTTATTGATATTTCTCCTGGCAATCTTGATCCCAGCTTGTGCTTCATCCAGTCCAGCATTTCTTATGATGTACTCTGCATATACGTTAAATAAGCAGGGTGACAATATACAGCCTTGACGTACTCCTTTCCTGATTTGGAACCAGTCTGTTGTTCCACGTCCAGTTCTAACTGTTACTTCTTGACATGCACACAGAATGACGAGATGTTAGAATAATAAAGACGAGACTGCTCTTGACGATTACTTGGTTTGTAGGCAGGGGTACCACACTAGGAAAACTTATTATCCCAGACATATATAGATCAGCTAGGCATATAATTTGAGATTTTATTCATTTGCACAACTTACATTTTATATATACTTCAGAAAATATGACACAGTATGTGGGCACATCTCAAACCGCTGACTTTTTAATAGCAGATATAAAAATGCCCAATACAATGGCAATTTAATAAAATGAAATGGTGCAAGTCACTCTCTTCATTGCAAGTAAATGCATCCCCATGAATCTTCACTCTAAGGCCATTTCTTAGGTCCCCAAAGTGTTGATTTAATAATAATTACCACCAATAAGAATGTCTGTGGAGTGGAATTGACTATTTTATGATTGAAGTCAGTTATTCTCAACCAGGGGTGGGATACAGCTGGTGTGGGGCAAGACAGAGAGTCTTCCCTTCTCCCAGAGAGATGCTTTGAAATCTCCTGGAGGCATGTTTATTTAAAAATGAATGATCCATTTGATAAGTACAGATTTGATTTTAGTCACAGCACTTAATTCACTTTGAAGATGTAATTACAATTAAAAAGGTGTGGGAATTTTGATTCTTCACATGGAGATAGGCGTTAGGAAAGGTGGAGAAACACAAAAGAGCATGTTGTCTAGAGACAGATTAAACACAGACAGGCTGTCTGCTTCTTCACCACCCACACCACACATTCAGCTTCCTGAATGCCCATGTCCCAAATGTCCCACTCACTGCTCTGGACTTCCCCGATCTGAGTGTGAGTGGGTGGGCTGTGAGAGTTCCAGGAAGCAGCATCCCAGGGGCCCATGCTCTGACTCAGTCTTTCCCTGAGTATCTGGTTCTGTACTCCCAGAATCCCTGGCTTTGCCATCTGGGACCACCTGCCCTCCTCTTCTGACTTCCTTCAAAGTTACAGCACCAGAACAAATAGATTCCTATTGCCTAGACAGGATGGGTTATGGCAACATCTCTAGTGTATCTGCCTGCCTCAAAATGCCATCATGTTCACACATGTGCACACATCCACACATGAAGGCACCCCTCGCCAGTACACACACACACACACACACACACACACTTGTCCTATTGAATGACCTAGCTGACCCTGCCCTCCTAGCCATTGCTGATTGGACCAGGGCTGCATAACTGACCCACCTGCACCAATTTCTTCCTCCAGAGAATTTAGAACTGAGACTCGGAGGTACTGGTCATTGTACTGGGAGCTTAGACTGCTAACGAAGGAAAGGTTAGGTTAAGACTATCCTGTTTGACCCAGAATGCCTGAAAAAGCAGGGAGAGTCATCCTGGAGAGGGAGAGAGAAAGAGGTGGGGAGAGAGAGATTGAACAAAATGAAGCTGGTTTAAGAGAGCATATGGCCCTGGAGGGATGGAGGAGCCCTGCTGTGCTTCCGATGGTTTTTCAGGTCCTGGGTTCAAGGCCATTCTATACTCTGCTTTCATTTCTTGGTTTCTGAGATGCCTCTGTATTGTTATAATAAATCCCCCTCATGCATTTGGGTTTTACTTAAGATAGTTCATATAATTTTCTGCTACTTGCCATCAAAAGTTCTGGCACAAAAAATTAAAATGTTAAATGATTGGTGTGAATTTTGCCATTTATACTGTACAATACCAGTTTTTAATGCACATATAAGAGCACCTAACTTATATGCAAAATCACCGCTATTACTCTATTCATATTTTATGGCCTGTTTTACATGTATACTGGAGAAGGGAATTGCAACCCACTCCAGGACTCGTGCCAGGAAAAATCCCATGGACAGAGAAGCCTGGCGGGCTATGGTCCATAGGGTCACAGAGAGTTGGGACATGATGCAAACAACTTCACACACACACACACACACACACACACACACACGCACACACACACACGTTCACATTTTGTTCTTACCAGAACAATGGATACTCTGTATGACATTAACATGTAACATAACATGGAACATGACACATAGTATAACATATTCCTGGGTTCCTAAGATAAGGACTTGAACTTCCTTGGGGGCCATTATTCTGTCTAACACAGTAAGGACCTTGGTGGCCCCACATGGCTAGCTTCAGCTTCTTGACAGCATAGTGATCTCAGGATAGTCAGATTTCTTACATTGTGGTTGGTTGGCTCTTAGAGTGAACTTTCCAAGCAGAAAAGCCTCAATGGGCAAGCACTTATCAAGCCTCTGACTATGTAGAACTTGGCAACGTTCTATTGGCCAAAGCAAGTAATGTGCTGAAACCTGGAGTCAATGTGAAAAGGGGCCACACAAAGCAAAAGTACAGGGAGGCATGGTTTATTCAGGCCATTATTGCAACAGCTATGACAATCACAATTAGAATGTTCTGTCCAATAAGCTTTGCACATCCTCAAATGTCTACAATTACAAAAGAGGCAGCATTGTAAATAGCACACAATGTTTGCTAACTCAGGAAATTATTATTCCTTTGAAGTACAGATGAGAAGAGACATATTCTGACCCCACTGACCTGTGCATCTAACACAGATTCCCTGAGCACCTCTTGTGTCCAGGTCTTGTTGGGTGTTAAGCTCTTGAATTTTTCACTGAGAGCTTCAGTAAGAAAGTTTCTTTTTCTCTTTTTATTTATTTTTTAAATTATTGTGGTAAAATATATTTAACATAAAAATTACCACTTTAACTGTTTTTAGGTATATAGTTAAGTACATTGCTTTAAGTACATAAATGTCAAGTACATTCACATTGTTGTACAGTCATCATGACCATCCATCTCCAGAAGTTTTTCCAAACTGAAATTATCCATTAAACACTAACTCCTTATTATCCTCTCCCACAGCCCTGCTAACCACCATTCTACTTTCTGTTTCTGTGAATTTGACTATTCTAGGTAACTCATAATTGGAATCTCACAATATTTGTTCTTTGTGACTGTCTTATTTCACTCAGCAAAATGTCTTCAAGGTTCATCTGTGTGGCAGCATGTGTCAGAATTTCATTCCTTTTTAATGCTGAATAATATTCCATTGCAGGTATATACCACATTTTGTCTATCTATTCATTCATAGACATCTGTTTCCACCTTTAGGCTATTGTGAATAATACAACTATGAGTATTGTTCTGCTGCATTTTTTTAATTGAAGTACAGTTGATTTACATATTATGTTTTAGGTGTACAGCATAGTGATTCAGTATTTTTGCAGATTATACTGCACGAATATTATATACAGGTTACCACAGGATAGTGGCTGTAATTTCCTGTGCTACACAGTACAATATATTCTTGTTGCTTATCTATTTTATACATAGTACTTTGTGTCTTTTAATCCCTAACCCCTAATTTGTCTCTCTTCCATTCCCTGTCTGCTTTGGTAAACTTTGGTTCCCTTTGTTTTCTTTATCTGTGAGTCTGTTTCTGTTTTGCATATATATCATTTGTATAATTTTTTAGACTCCACATATAAGTGATGTAATATAGTATTTGTCTCTCTCTAACTTATTTCACTAAGCATAATATTCTCTAGGTCCATCCATGTTGCTGCAAATGGCAGAATTTGGGGTTTTTTTTTTAATTTTGTTATTTTTTATGATTGAGTAGTATTCCATTGTATATGTATGCCACATCTTCTTAAACCATTCATCTGTTGATGGGCACTTGGGTTGCTTCCATGTCTTTGTTATTATAAATAGTGTGGCTATGAACACTGGGGTGCATGTGTATTTTTGAATTAATGTTTTAATTTTTTCTGGATAGATACCCAGGAGTGGAATTGTTGGATCATGTGGTCATTCTGTTTTCAGTTTTTGAGGAAACTCCATATCATTTTCCATCATGTCTGCATCAACTTACATTCCCAACAACAGTGTAAAAAGGTTCCCTTTTCTCCATATTCTTGGCAGCACTTCTTACTTTTAGACTTTTTGATGACAGCCATTCTGACAGGTGTGAGATAAAATCTTGTTGCTTTGACCTGTGTTTCTTTAATAATTAGCAAATGTTGAGAATTTTTTTCATGTGCCTGTTAGTCATCCATCTGAATTCTTTGGGAAAATGTCTATACAGGTTTTTTGCCCATTTTTTATTGCATTGTTTGGTTTTTCAATATTGGGTTATATGAGCTGTTTGAATATTTTGGATATTAACCCCATGTCAGTGTATCATTTGCAAATATTTTGTCCCATTCCATAGGTTGTTTTTTACTTTTATTGATGGCTTTTCTTTGCTGTGCAAAAGCTTTTAAGTTTAATTAGATCCCATTTGTTTATTTTTGCTTTTATTTCTTTGGCCTTGAGAGACTAAAACCAAAAAATATTGCTATGACTCACGTCAAAGAGTGTTCTGCCTGTGTTGTCTTCTGGGAGTTTTATGGTTTCCATCTCCATAGCTAGATCTTTAAATCATTTTGAGTTAATTTTTATATGGTGTGAGAGAATGTTCTAATTTCATCATTTTACATATGGTTATCCAGTTTTCCCAGGACCACTTTTCTCCATTGTATATTCTTGCCTGCTTGGGCATAGATTAATTGACGGTAGTTGTGTGGGTTTATATCCAGAGTCTCTATTCTATTCCATTGATCTGTGTGTGTTTTCATGTCAGTATCACACTGTTTTGATTACTGCAGCTTTATGGTATAGCCTGCTTTAGTATTTTGGGGTATTTTGTGATTCCATATAAATTATAGGATTTTCTTCTAGTTCTGTGAATAGTGGATATTTTGATAAGGATTGCATTCAATCTGTAGGTTGTTTTGAGTTCAAGAGAGGGACTGGTTACCAGAAAGACCAAGCCATGATTAGAAGCTTGGAACTTTTAGCCTCACCCCCCAACTTCTGGGAAGGTGAGAAGGGCTGGAGATTGACAGCTTCTCAAAGAGAACCCCTATGTACTCAGGGGGAGAAAGAAAGAAAATGTCTCTTGTTGGATCCACTATTATTGTGGAGCTCAGTTTCCATGCTCTAAACAATACTGAATATTTCCTCAGCCCCCTCACCTTCCCATGTCAGATGTCTAACCTATATAACTGTAAGGTAATCTATGTCTGTTGCTTTAAGCCACTACTTGTGGTAATTTGTTACAATAGCCACAGAAAACGAATAGTGACAAATAGTGACATGGTGTCACAAAGAGTCAGACTGAGCACCTTTCAATTTCAAGAATCATAATGTCAGCTAGTTACTATATCTATTCAGCTGTCCCCTGGTGATTGGAGTTCACTCTTGATTAGGGTCCTTGAATCTCCAGGGGTTGCCCCCTATCCCAAGCTCCTGCATCTCTTCTCCCAGTTTTCTAGCCTCATAGTCACCTTCTCCTGTGGGTCCTCAACTCTTGGTGTATCTTTCTCAGTCCGCTTGCTGGCAACAGCCTGCCTGAAACATACCAAAAATAGGAACATCTTATTTACCCTTACTCTCATCACTTCTGCCTTACTTTTCTATTTGCTGCTGTAATAATTTCAGTTCAGTCCAGTTCAGTTGCTCAGTCATGTCCGACTCTTTGTGACCCTATAAACCGCAGCACGCCAGGCCTCCCTGTCCATCACCAACTCCCAGAGTTTACCCAAACTCATGTCCATTGAGTCGGTGATGCCATCCAACCATCTCATCCTCTGTCGTCCCCTTCTCCTCCTGCCCTCAATCTTTCCCAGCATCAGGGTCTTTTCAAATGAGTCAGCTCCTCACATCAGGTGGCCAAAGTATTGGAGTTTCAGCTTCAACATCAGTCCATTCAATGAACACCCAGGACTGATGTCCTTTAGGATGGACTGGTTAGATCCCCTTGCAGTCCAAGGGACTCTCAAGAGTCTTCTCCAACACCACAGTTCAAAAGCATCAATTCTTTGGCACTCAGCCTTCTTTATAGTCCAACTCTCACATCCATACATGACTACTGGAAAAAATACCACAAATTTAATAAGTTAAAACAACACAAATTTGTTCTTACAGTTCTTTAGGTTAGAAGTCTGACATGGGTCTCACTGGGCTAAAATCAATCAAGATGTGACCAGCCCTGCATTTATTCTAGAGGGTCTAGGGGAAGAATATATTTCCTTATCTTTTCTAACTTACAGACTTGAAAGTATTAGTCCCTCAATCATGTCTGACTCTTTGCAACCCCATGGACTGTAGCCCACTCAGACAGTTCAGTTGCTCAGTTGTGTCTGACTATTTGCAGTCCCATGGACTGCAGCATGCCAGGCCTCCCTGTCCATCATCAACTTCTGGAACTTGCTCAAGCTCTATCGAGTCGGTGATGGCATCCAACCATCTCATCCTCTGTCATCCCCTTCTCCCACCTTCAATCTTTCCCAGCATCAGAGTCTTTTCCAATGAGTCAGTTCTTCGCATCAGGTGGCCAAAGTATTGGAGTTCCAGCTTCAGCATCAGTCCTTCCAATGAATATTCAGGACTGATTTCCTTTAGGATGGACTGGTTGGATCTCCTTGCAGTCCAAGGGACTCTCAAGAGTCTTCTCCAATACCACAGTTCAAAAGCATCAATTCTTCGGTGCTCAGCTTTCTTTATAGTCCAACTCTCACATCCATACATGACTACTGGAAGAACCATAGCTTTGACTAAACGGACCTTTGTTGGCTAAGTAATGTCTCTGCTTTTTAGTATGTTGTCTAGGTTGGTCATAGCTTTTCTTCCAAGGAGCAAGAGTGTTTTAATATCATGGCTGCAGTCACCATCTGCAGTGACTTTGGAGCCCAAAAAAATAAAGTCTGTCACTGTTTCCATTGTTTCCCCATCTATTTGCCATGAAGTGATGGGATGGGATACCATGATCTTAGTTTTCTGAATATTGAGTTTTAAGCCAGCTTTTTCACTCTCCTCTTTCACTTTCATCATGGGGGTTATTAGTTCTTCTTTGCTTTCTGCCATAACGATGGTGTCATCTTCATATCTGAGGTTATTGATATTTTTCCCGGCAATCTTGATTCCAGCTTTTCATCTAACCCAGCATTTCGCATGATATACTCTGCATATAAGTTAAATAAGCAGGGTGACAATATACAGCCTTGATGTACTCCTTTCCCGATTTGGAACCAGCCTGTTGTTCCATGTCCAGTTCTAACTGTTGCTTCTTGACCTGCACACAGATTTCTCAGGAGGCAGGTCAGGTGGTTTGGTATTCCCATCTCTTTAAGAATTCTCCACAGTGTTGTGGTTCACACAGTCAAAGTAGCCTGCTAGGCTCCTCTGTACATGGACTTCTCCAGGCAAGAATACTGGAGTGGGTTGCATTTCCTTCTTCAGGGGATCTTCCCAACCCAGGGATTGAACCCGCATCTCTTATGTCTCCTGCATTGTTAGGTGGGTTCTTTACCACTAGCACCACATGGTCAAGCTCAAAGAGGCTACCTGCATATGTTTATGCCCCCTTCCTCCATCTTCAAAGCCACCAAGAACAGGTCATATCCTTCTCCCATATCACTTGGACCATTCCATGATCATATCTCCCTCTGACTCTCCTCTTCTGCCTCTCTCTTCCACTTTTAAGGACCCTTGTGATTATATTGGGCCAATCAGATTATCCAGGGTAATCTTTCTATTTTAAGATCAACTGATTAGGGACTTCCCTGGTAGTCCAGTGGTTAAGACTCTGCTTCCAGGTACTGACAAAAAAAAAAAAATCAGCAGATTAGCAACCTTTATCTGCAACCTTAATTCCCCTTTGCCATCTAACATTTTCACATGTTCTAGGAATTAAGGTGTGGATATCGTTGGAAGAGCCTTTATTCTGCCTACCACAACCTTCATTTTTAATCCTCCCTCCATTGTGGCTAAAAGCACAAATAAAGTCTCCTTATCTTCTCCCTCTGGGCTTCCTCTATGCTTTCTCCTTAATCAGGTCATTATTCAGTTCAAGGACTGGTACTTGAGAGAGAAGTTTTCTACCAATTATCACCTCACTTTGTACAGAATCACTTGTTCATTTTGTTAGTCTATAAATGAATGAGTCACCCGTCAATGCCCTAGAAAAAGATGAGAAGGCAATCCTAGCCACTTTTAGACTGCCTTGTGCTTGATCAAAAGTCTTAACTACTTGACTTTGAGGTTTTGGCACTCTGTAAAAAGTTAGTAGCTGCTCTTAGGAAATGGAACTCAGCGTCATTCAGATTGATTGTCAGGCCCACAAAATGGAAGCAGTAATGTCATTTGTGATTTGGGACATTATGCCTGAGGCCTCAAAGCTCTTCCTGAACAGAGGAACAGTGAGGAAAAGGGGGGATGGAATGAGAATGTCCTTGAAATGTTTTTATATTCAAATAATTTTAATAAGATTAAGTAAACTGCAAAAGCATCCCCAAGGCCTGGAGCAATGAGATTTTATAACAAGAATATGAGAAGAAGGACTGGATTCCCACCCAGTTTTTATCACTAATTTGTAGACACTATCCATGATGCCTTCAAGTTTAATCTTCAGAACAAGGAGGAAGACACTTGGCGCCAACCACCTGTGTGCTAATCAAGGCCAGGAAAACAATTCTTGCTCCTCCTACAGTTGATAGGAGATTTGAGAGGATGGTTTCTTGCTTGTAACTCTGTTAAGAGTCTGCATCTGATGGGACTGAGTTATGGAATGAGTTGGTCTGGATGATCTCCAAGGCGCCCTTAGGCTGTGTCTATCTGGCGTTCAGTGACACAGTCTTACTCAACTGACAACCACTGCTCTGCCCTTGGATGGCCCCAATCTCTGCTGCTCTTCAGGACTAATCTTCTCCGTGGCCTTGCTTGTGGCTTAACACTGCACTTCCCTCTTCCTTCCTGAAAGATGAATCAGATTGGCATGACTCTTGCCACTCTCTGTGAGAACTAAGCAAATGTACTAGTGTGCATGTGGTGTGTCTTTTTTTCCAGCAGTTAGTGACATTTATGATGCATCAATCTTATCAGGCAAATACAGCCCATTGGTTTACATCCTTGGTCAGAAAATAACAAGCTAGTGTACTGCCTATTTTATTCTGTTATCAGGCAGGCTTCCCAGGTGGTACTAGTAGCAAAGAACCCACCTGCCAATGCAGGAAATGTAAGAGACATGGGTTTAATCCTTGGGTGGGGAAGATTCCCTGGAGAAGGGAATGGCTACTCACTCCAGTATTCTTGCCTGGAGAATCCCATGGACAGAGGAGCCTGGTGGGTCCACAGGGTTGCAAAGAGTTGGACATGACTGAAGCAACTTAGCCCACACATATGCATGGTGTCAATCTGTTTGGACTAATATAACAAAAATACCATAAACTGAATGGCTTATAAATAACAAACATATATTCCGTACAGTTCTGGAAGCTGGAGAGTCCAAGATCAAGGCACCAGAAGATTTGGTCTCTGTTAAGGGAATGCTTCGTCATAGACAGTGTCTTCTCATTATGTCCTCACATAGTGAAAGAGGCAAGGGAGCTCTCTGGAGTCTCTTTTACAAGGGCACTAACCTCATTCATGAGGGCTCTAACCACATGATGTAATCATTTTTCCAAAGGCCCTGTCTGAAAGTATATCATAGTGGGGGCTGGGTTTTCAACATACAAATTGGAAGAGGAATACAACTAGTTTATAGCATAGGGAGTTTATGAATAAGGAATTTTCTTTTTTTATTTTTTAATTAGAGGATAAATGATTTGCAATGTTGTGTTGGTTTCTGCCATACAACATGAATATATTGAATATATATATATATATATATTCATGAATATATATATAGTTATGATATATAGATATGATACATATATATGATATATAGATACATATTCCTATATATCCTAGGAATTTTCAAGTGAGATTCAGGAACAAAACCCAATTTACAATTTTGTATGTGTGTGTATGAATTACATTTTTCTTAGAAGAGGATCAGATTTCCAACAGAATTCACGTGCAAATAAAAGGTAAGACTAACAAATGTAAAAGAATGTTCTATCACCATAGAGTCAGGATCAATCACTGTCTACCTCTAATGGAGGCAGCTCAGGGAACCAAAGGAACTACAGAAGTAATATCATTAACAATTTTTTTTTGGCTACGCTGCATAACTTGTGGGATCTTAGTTTCCCAACCAAGAATTGAACCTGTGCCCTGGGCAGTGAAAGTGCAGTCTTAGCCACTGGACCACCAGGGAATTCCCCACTAATAATTTAAAGCATTTTATATCAGGCACGTGCTCAGTCATGTCCGACTCTTTGTGACCCCACAGACTGCAGCCCACCAGGCTCCTCTATCCATGCAATTTTCCAGGCAAGAACACTGAAGTGGGTTGCCATTTCCTAGTCCATTATATCAAGCATCATGTAGTAAAAATCCTCTTCATTAACCACTCCTTATAGAACTTTCCAACTTAACCAATGCTCTCTGTTTCAACTACAAAATACACTCATTGCTGCCTCCAGCCTTGAGCCCAGCACTCTCCCACACTTTTGGTCCCACCCGTGGATTTGATTCATACCAAGATTCAGTGATGGTTCTTGCCCATCCTATTCACGCCAGGATATTATGTTTCTTTGATTTGGTTAAAAACATGAAAATTTGATTAAATATGAACATAAAAAGAAAGTTGCAAAGTTGAATTCTTTTCAGATTCTTAATTAAGGCAACTTGATTTTTTTTATATAACTGCAGAAATTTAAGGAAAATATGAAAAAGTTTCTGTACTCTGATTGCATGACAGGTAACTTTTAGTTCCTGCTTCACTTTAAAGAAAGTGGCGATTACGGAAGAATGTGGTTTGTGCAAGCAGAGAGATACTCAAGAAAAAGTCTTGGTCCTTCATCAAAGGATTGGGGGATTGATGCAAATTTATGTTTTGAGTTAAATAAAAAACTTCAAGAAAACTTCAGAAGTGTACAAATCATTTTTATGATTCCCAGATTGAAGCAATTTTTTCCTATAAGCCAAACAACCATGGATTCTCATTGAAATGATTTAGAGCAATTCTACTGTATTGGGATCCCAGATAAGGAAAAAAAAAAGTGTGTTTCAGAACCCATGATTTTCAAGAATCTTCATATTAGTGTACTTTCACTGACCCAGGAAAAAAAGCAAATGGATATTTTCAACTCTACAGATGATTCCACACGCAGGATCAACATGTCCTTTACATAAAATGTAGGCTTTCTGTGTCATTTTGAATCCTCCATGAATCAGATGCTCAAGTAAGATTAGATGTGCAAGGAATCTATTGAGGGAAGTTTGTGTGAAAGAAAAAGGGGAAAGCTAGGTGGGGAGAGGCTTAGACCAAGATGCAGGTAGAGCAATAAAAATGGAAGATTGGGTAGAAGGAGCCACAGATGGCAGCACAGCTCTGAGAAAGTCTCAGCAGATGAGGAGAGCCAGAAAAAAAGTTTGCCTATACGAGATGACCCATGTAAGACTGAAATGACCCAGCCTTAGTACTCCTGCTGTGCTCTGTCATGCCAGAATGTGAATGTGGTGGTGGATTCTAAAGATGTGGGAACTGCAGCCTGTTGACTGACTATCCTTAGTTACATGACTGTGGACACCTTTCCTATTAGAAACCATTGGAAATAAACACCATTCTCTAGGGAGGCTCAGACCAGTAGGGTATATGGAAGACCAATTATGTCCAGTTGTTGTTCAGTCACTCAGTCATGCCCAAGTCTTTGCAACCCCATGGGCTGCAGCATGCCAGGTTTCCCTGTCCTTCACTATCTCCCGTAGCTTGCTCAAACTCGTATCCATCGAGTTGGTGATGCCATCCAACCATCTCATCTTCTGTCATCCCCTTCTCCTTCTGCCTTCAATTTTTCCTAGCATCAGGGCCTTTTCCAGTGAATCAGCTCTTCGCCTCAGGTGGCCAAAGTATTGGAGCTTCGGCTTCAGCATCAGTACTTCCAGTGAATATTCAAGTTTGATTTCCTTTCAAAAGTCTTCTAAGAAGGACTCATCTTTATTTATCTACCTGCATCTGAAATGTTGTGGTGACTGTAATTTGTCACAGATTCAATGTAAAGCTTGGGAAATCTTTACCCAGGCATAGAAACAAATGCTTCCTTGGCAGACTGACTTCAGAGTTAGCAGGTATTTGCTGTGCACCTATTATGGCTGTGCTAGGCACTGTTACAGAGGTATACGGTGGTAGCCTGTGCAGACAAAGCCTCCTGGAGCTAACACTCTAGACAGGGGGACAGACAATAAGCTAACAAATCTATGGACAAGATAGAAGTAAGTCCCGTGGAGAAAATCAAAGAGTAATACATGTTAGAAGGGGGCTGAATAGACATTGTAGTCAAAGGATTATGGAGAACTACCTCTCTGAGGAAGGGACATTTGAGGCGAAACCAAATTAATGAAAGGGGATGAGAATCTGGGGCAGAGGAAATAACAAAAGCAGAGATTGTCAAGTGAGAGAGACATATTGGTGCAAACGGGAAAATGCCCATTGGAGAGACAGGAGCCAGCTGAGGTGGGGCTCATGGGTCACGAGAAGGAGTCTTGATTCTATTCCAAGTGTGATAAAGGGTTCTAAGTAGGGGACGCACATGACCAGATTTACATCTTAACTTTGGTGGTTCCAGAATGTCTATATGGAAAGAATTTGAAAGTGGTAAGATGCTTACAAGGGGGGTGATCTGGAGGAGGGGTGAGGAGGGTTGGTGGTCACAGGGAGATGAGAGGTGGCATAAAGCAGCATACTGCTGCATAAACTTGAGAAAATATCCACTGTGTCTACCAAAGAATGTGGGGAGGGGGCAGGTTTAGTAGTGATTATGGGTTGATTAAGAGCTTCCCTGGTAGCTCAGATGGCAAAGAATCCTCCTGCAATGCAGGAGACCCCAGTTCAATCTCTGGGTTGGGAAGATTCCCTGGAGAAGGGAATGGCTACCCACTCCAGTAATCTTGCCTGGAGAATCCAACAGATAGAAACTGGTAGTCTACAGTCCATGGGGTCGCAAAGAGTCGGACATGACTGAGCTACTAATACTTTCACTTTTCTATCATGGGCTGATTAAAGTGTCTCAAACTCAACTCACGCCCATCCCCAGACATCAGCACTGTATTTTTTTTTTTTTTTTAGATCGCCATGCATACTGTGTAGAGAATGAACATAGAGGAGCAAGAGTAGATGCCTGGCAGCTAGGTAGAATGCTGGTTGCAGTGGTACAGGTAAAAGGTGAGATTGGCTTGAATTAAGGAGGTATTTATGGCTGTGGAGCAAAGTGGATTGATTGAAAATATTTGTTTTTCTCCCAGGGCATGAGTGACAGAGCACCGGTTCTGTAGCATCCTGGGCATTGTAGAACACTCCTCCAAGCTGTGCCCTTTCCCTTTCTCTTTATGGTATATTTCTGAAATCAGATGTGTGGCAGACACTGTGGGTAATCAGGAATCACCTCAAGCCCTTTCAACTATTCCCATGTGCCTGTCTCCTGGCTGTACTGTGCTTTTGCCAATAATGGCCTTGTGACTCTTCTTCACAGGACCATCCTCCAGTTGCTGAAGGGCCTTGCCCAAATATGACATCTGGAAGTGTCTAGAACTTTCCATCCCTCCCACCCTCACCTCACTGTCTGCCCAATCAGACCTTAGCCAATGACCAACAAGAATGGGAGTATGAAAGTCCAGCCTCTTTGCCCTGGGTTGAGATGACTTTGAGGTATACCTTATTCATCAGAGCTCCCCACTGGATCAAAGGAGGCTGCTCTCCATGACTTTGCCCACATACCCATCTCACTTGGCTTCTCCACTGTCCTATCCCCTCCATTTCCTTGTTTGCTTCTTCTGGGAGTTTCTTGAAAAATCCACTTGCACACAAATCCTTATGTCAGAGTGTACTTCTGAAGACCTCGGTCCAAGGCTCTCTGCTCCATTCCCACCACTGTCTCTTAATGCAAACCACCATCTCTTACACTGTACCACTGGAGCAAGCATCATACTGTTTCTGAGATTTTTCTGCCATCAGTCTTATCATATGACGGTCACCTGGGTGACTCTCTTCCATGGACGTCACTCCCAGGGTAGCCTTTTCTCTGCCATTGAAGAAAGACTATTGTGCAATTGGTTAAGAGTATCATCATTATAGGCATAACATCAATTCTGGTTTATTTTATTAAAAATAAAAAGTTAAAAGTCCACAAATGTCAGCACTTTAGCTATTACTAATAATAAAATTTTTGTGATATATCCTAACATTGATCATTACACACCAGAAAGGTCTGAAAGGATGATACAAAATCCAAGATAAGACTATATAAGAAAAAATACTTACCTTACCCAAAGCACGGTTAACACAGAGCAAGCAGGAACAGAGAACAACATAATCCATTTCCCTTTTCACCATAAAGCTATCCTTTTGTGAAAATAACAAGTAGAAATATTTAAGTATTAAGTTGCACCATATGAAATCTCCATCAGCATTTTCATATGGTTCAACCTAACACTAATTATGAACTTTGGCTGGATTTTATAGATTTTATAGATATGCTATAGATTTAAAAAGGCCCTGCCTCACTCTTAACCTTGGCCAGATACCTTCTTAAATAAACTGTACTTAATTTCAAACACACCGATCTGGGAACGTCCACTGTAGGGCTAAGTAAATGGATCACAATCGTTTTCATAGATTCAAAGCCTTCCTGGAAATTGCAGCGAGCCCAGGTCTTTCTTCACCCTTTAGGCATCACCTCACTACTAATGGGAATGAGACTGGAGGGCATTTCTTACCATTCCCCAGGGAGTATTAGCCTCTACTCGAACCCTTCCAGTTGCTTGTTTTGGCACTCACCTCTTAAAACAAGCACTGAGCATAAGACAGAAGACCTAAGCATGAATCAGACTCAACTATGTTCTGACTCTGTGACCATAGACTTCTTTTCTATTACAAACCCCTTCCCGCCTTAAATACAAACATTGTCTTATTCTTTTAATTAATGGCTGCAATGTATGCTGTCTTTCCTTCTTTTATGTTGAGGAAAACATGATTTATTTTCAAGTTAGTTTTAATATTAAAAGTAGAAACAAACAAACAACAACAAAAAAAAAAGCAAGAAAAACCAAGGCTGCAGGTGCCTGACTATCCTCAAAATGGTATATTCAAATAAATATCTATTTATTTACTCCTATTATAGAAACAGATAGTGTCATGTGTTAGTTGCATTCCCAATGTTGTACATGGCATTGTAACATTTTATCTCTCCATCTACAAAGCATGGGGGAGGGAATGTGTCCTCACTCAGGGTTCCTGCAGGGGATTTGCTCCCATGGGGTTGCCCAACTTGAATCAAATGATGCTTCGAGTCAAGTTGCTTTTTCCTTAACTGAGAAACCAAAGACAGACCACAGTTAATAATAGTCTTAAAAATAACATCTTGGGAATAATCATCACATGTTTCTTTATTACAGGAAATGCATACCAAATGTCGCCTTGTATTTAAACCCAAAAAGTGGGCAGAGTGTGGGCAGACAATTACACCAGAGGCTATTTAAGGAGGGCAGGTTTTCCATGACCGGCCACAGTTGGCCTTAGAAGTCCATCTGTTCCTGACTTAATTTCACATGTAACTATTAGCACAGGTGCCACTGCTAAGTGTTAAGGAAACAAAAGTGATTGTCATGTAACCTTTAAGGATGTGAGTGATTCATTCAAATCCCTCTGGCCTGACCACACATCCAGTATGGGTAAGGAACAAAAACAAAGAAGAAACTTGCAAGGACTATGTCTTGTGGTTTTTTAGTCCTTGGAACCAGACATGAATTTAATTTCAAGACCCCTTGAACATAGAGGCCCTTTGATGATTCTCCCCACTTTCCTGAAACACATTCTAGCCAAATGCTGTAGGGGACATCAGAGCCAGCTAAATAATTGGCCGGGCCCTGTGTGAAATGAAAGTGTAGGCCCTCTTTTCTAAAAAGCAGGAAAAAAGGTGCCACTAAAGTTACCAAAGTATAAAGCCTTTTCTTTTCTTCTGCAGTTTCTCTCTTGCCTTGTCCTGATGTTTTTCATTTGCTATTTAATGTCATTCTAAGTAAAGAAAAAATTAAAATTTTAAATTTTAAATTATTAGCATGAGTTTGCCATTAATCTTATATTGCATGGTGCCAGTTACAAATGCAAAAATAAGACCATTTAACCCATAGGTGAAATTACTGAAATTCAGATTCCCTAGCTTATACATATGTGTGTATTTTGTCCTCATCAGAAAAGTGGAAATAGTGCCCCAAACGAGCTTGTTTTTATTTCACTTCTTCATATGCACACATTCTATTATTATGCTAAGTGACATAAGTCAAAGACAAATACTGTATGATATCACTTGCAGGTGGAATCTAAAAAATACAAGAAACTAGTGAGTACAACAAAAAAGAAGCAGAGTCACAGATATAGAAAGCAAACTAGTGGTTACCAGTAGCGGAGAGGATAGAGGTAGAGAAGTAAGAGGTGCTACAAGGGTATATTGTACACCACAGGGAATATAGCCAATATTTTGTAATAACTATAAATGGAGTATCACTTTTAAAAATTATGGATCACTATATTGTATACCTGTAGTTTAGGTGATATTGCACATCAACTATACTTCAATTTTAAAAAGAAAAAAAGGAAAAACCACTCTCAGTCTTGGTTTCTGATAAGTAAGGAAGCACTGGAATGAGTAGGAATTATGGGCTGCCCTATTTTTCTCTTTCCTTCTATCTCATTATTTTCTATGTGAGTGGTTGACCAATACAAGGAAGTATTAATAATACAAGTAAGATAAAGTTCCTTGTTCCTTCATGTGTCTTAGAACACCCTGCTTTCATTCTGCAATCGAAGCCAGTTCTGGTTCTAATGGAAAGTCTCACCTCACAGTCTGTCAGCTACCTCACTTACTCAGTTATAGGTTGAACACACTTGGCATCTCCCTGAACTCACATCATACAACGTGCATGCATGCAGTCGTGTCCAATTCTTTGCGACCCTATCAACTATAGCCCACCAGGCTCCTCTGTCCATGAAATTCTTCAGGCAAGAATACTGGAGTGGGTTGCTATTACCTTCTTCAGGGAATCTTCCCAATCCAGAGATCAAACCTGCATCTCCTGCATTGCAGGGGGATTCTTTACTACTGAACCTTTGGGGAAGCCCACATGATAGATCCACTGGAATTCTGTGCTCGTGGGATATCATGAATGGTACATGCTAATGGGGCAGCTAATGGGGCTTCCCAGGTGGGGCTAGTGGTCAAGAACCTGCCTGCCAAGGCAGGAGATGTAAGAGATGCGGGTTCGATTCCTTGGTAGGGAAGATCCCCTGGACAAGGGCATGGCAACCAACTCCAGTATTTTTGCCTGGAGAATCTCATGGACCGAGGAGCCTAGGGGGCTACAGTCCATGATGGGGTCACAAAGAGTCGGACACGACTGAAGTGACTTAGCATCAGCAGAGCATCAGTGAGGCAGCAAGGAACAGCAGATACTCATATCACTAATACCTCCTCTATTCTCACACATGCTCCCTTGTTCCATCAGATTTCACTAAAAAAAAAGCACAAGTTCAAAAGCAAAATTTAATAAGGTCAAGAAGGTGATAGCAGGGCATTAAACCAAAGTGCCAGACCTTTCTGAGTGTGGGCCTCTGTATAACTTCTCTGATGGCTCAGACAGTAAAAGAATCTGCCTGCAACGCAGGGTTCAATCCCTGGGTCCAGAAGATCTCCTGGACAAGGGAATGACTACCCACTCCAGTATTCTTGCCTGGAGAACCCCATGGACAGAGAAGCCTGGTGGGCTATAGTACATCGGGTCGCAAAGAGTCGGACATGACTGAGTGACTAACACTACAACTCTGTATAACTACACAGATTGCACACCCTTGAAGCTGACCCTGGGGGGCACTTCTTTTCATACTTCAGCATTTATTGAGCCTCAAATATGTGTGAAAAAGGTGAACGAGACAGGCAGACAAAGTGCCACCCTTGGAGTCTATGAGGGGCAGTTTGGGTGATGGCTAATGTTCATGTTTCCAATAGAGGAATTATTTGCTTAGTTTCTAAAATGATGCTTAAAGTTTCAGGAGACTATCTAGCACTGCTGGGATATGCCTCATCCCCAAAGGTGCAATCCCTTGAGCTTAATAGGGAAAAATACAAGATCTGTACCTCCTGAGACTTCACACCAAACTTGTGAGCTCAACTTGACATTCACAATTTATTACCCAGGTGGCTTATTGTAAACAGGCTACCAAGAACAAGGTGACCAGAAACAGCTCCCAACAACTTGCCTAAACAGTAAACTCGTGAGCACTTGTGGCAGAATTATAGAACTTGAAGTAGTCGCAGAAAGCAATGAGTTCTGTGAGACTTTTATTTTTAATTTGGCAAAATACACAAAACACAAAAGGTTCCATCTTGACCATATTAAAGTATAAAGTTTGGTAGTGTTAACTATATTCACCTGTCATGCAAGTAATCTCCAGAAATCTTTCAGCTTGCAAAACTGAAACTCTCTACCCATTAAACAGCAACTCCCCATTTTCCCCTCCCTCCAGCTCTTGGCAACCACCATTCTACTTTCTATTTCTATGAGCCTGACTATTCTATATACCTTATATAAATAAGTGGGATTATACAGCATGTCTTTTTTTGTGACTGGTTTATTTTGCTTAGTATATATAATGTCCTCATACAACCATGCTGTAGCATGTGTCAGAATTTCCTTTTTTGAAGGCTGAAGAACATTCCATGGTTTATACATATCAACAGCACATTTTGTTTATCCATTCATTCATAAGTGAACACCTAGGTTGTTCCTACCTTTTGGCTATTGTGAATAAAGCTGCTATGAACCTGGGTGTACAATATCTCTTCAAGACCCTGCTTTCAGTTCTTTTGGCTATAAACCCAGAAATGGAACTGCTGGAGAAAACAATTATTTGAAATCACACTTAGAGGGTCATGATCTATGTTGGGAGATCAGATGATGTTGAAATTGTCAGGAGACTACCTACCGTGAGAGTTTGAGGGGTAAAAGATGAAACATGGAAGGATCAAGTTTAAAAAAAAGTGTATCCCATGCAGTTGTTCAACACTGTGGCTTTCCAAACTGGACAGACAGAATCACTGGCTGAAGTAAGCATCAAGCCAAATACTCTAACCAAAAAAACTCTGGATTGTAATCAAGTGAAGCTAAAATAAGTACTCTGAAGATGTGTAGAAGAAATATTGAGCATCCAATGGTTCTTGGAAAGATAAAACTATTAAGACACTGTTTATAGGTTTTTAACACAGCACTTGGAGCAATGCAAAAGAACCCTCTGCAGCAAGAGAGCAATCTTCAGACAAAAGACAATGTCCCTAGTGAGATATTACCACTACGCCCCGAAGTAACCTCGCTGAAAATACGTCAGCATTCAACACTTAGACCGTCAACACCCTAGCAGACTACATTGATGGATTTTAGAATTATAGAACTTTCAACCTTATAAGAACATTACAGATCATCTAGTCCAACTCTCCTAATTATAAAAGGAAGAAACCAAGGCTCGGAGGTGAAGGGACTTTCCCAGGACCACAAAGCTAGTTGTTGACACAGTAGGGTTGAATTTCTCAGTTCTAGTGGTGAATCTGTTAATATAGTTTAAGCCTGAAAAGACAAGAGCTTCTGGATTATTTTCTATAGAACAGCCAGGCTATCATTGATGTTGTCCAAGCATACTATCCCAATCCAGGGGTGGAACAGAGGCTTTTTCTAAGATAGATCAAGATGTTTGATTGTTTGCAGTCAATCAGAATCATGAAGGCAGTAGTCAGTGCCTCAAATGGCTATACAGATATCTCTGACCTCCTTTAAGTTAATTTAAGACACCAAGGCTTCAGATAGTGTTAGTCGTTCAGTGGTGTCCAACTCTTTGAGGCCCCATGAACTGTAGCCCACCTGGCTCCTCTGTCCATGAAATTCTCCAGGCAAGAACACTGGAGTGGGTAGCCATTCCCTTTTCCTGACCCAGGGATTGAAGCCGGGTCTCCTGCATTGCAGGCAGATTCTTTACCGTCTGAACCAGGTAAGCCCTCAGAATGTTCCTGTTAAAATGGAAATATATTCCCTAAGAGTGGTTATACATGAATTCATTATGGACATTAACACACTAGCAGGAATTCATTGATCAGATTAGTAAATAGGCAGTCATCATCTCACCAAACAAACAGTCTCCTGGCACTCAGGGACAAGGACTTGGGACCTATGCATTTTTGTCAAGGGGAAAATTCACTTCTCTAACAATGTCACCACCAATGGCTATTAAGAATGCCACAATTGATGGTTAATGTCTACATGACCCACACTATGTACAGCACGAAATAATTTTTGATTATTCAACAACTTTTAAGACAAAAGGTGGATATGTAATATCGAACTTTCAAACTGTACTTTAAACTGTCCATACATCCTCCTGTAATATTCCTACTTGACAGCGAATAATTTACCTTTAACTAAGATAGCAGCCAAGTTCCTATAACAGGAAGGAAAAGGAAACATTAGGGAAAAGCCTGTGATATTTCACCAATGGTGGAGTCACCCAGTTTGAGGGAATGGTGCCTCCTCTGTTACTAGACAATCGGGACAAATGGATATGTGAATAGACCTTTTGGGAATTGGCTACAATTAAAGCAGAGTGAATATTTATATTCTTCACAGTACCTTTATTTTTCTTATATCCTTGTACTGCATTTTGATTCAGCCACTAGAGACCGTGAAGTTTCAGAAATGCTCAGGGAAACCGCATAGGAGTTGTGGTTATTTTCCATTCTCTGGTTCATGTGTCTGCTTTGCCACCAGCCATGCTGGGTGGCTGGTTCGCTGGACCCAACTCTTGGTACCCAGGAAATTCCAGAGCTGCCAGGATCACTGGGGTCAGTCACAGAGAAATCCATACCACACTGATCCATTAATACATATGTGTGCAGAGAACTTGTTTCACACAATTCTGAGGACGTCAAGAACGGCAAATTGGTTTTGGGGAAGATCCTAGAGAACTTACTCCTCAGCAAAACTAAGAATTCATAAACCTCAAAGAAGAATGTGTGTGCACTAAGTTGCTTCAGTCTTGTCCGACTCTGCAACCCTATAGACTGTAGCCCGCCAGGCTCCTCTTTCCATGGGATTCTCCAGGCAAGAATACTGAAGTGGGTTGCCATGCCCTCCTCCAGGGAATCTTCCCAACCCTGGGATCGAATCTGCAGTCTCTTATTGGCAATCAGGTTCCTTACCACTAGCGCCACCTGGGAAGCCCCAAAGAATACTACAACTAAAATGGTCACAAAGGCAGAGATTCCTGGGCAAGCCTGTATTCCTTCATTGCCTTATTGGACTTCTGCTGAATTCTGGTTGACCACTTACCCCTTTCCTGCTCCCCCATCCAATCACTAACATAAACAAACACCCTAATTAGTGTAACAACAAAGCACCATTCTGAGTAGTTATCTACATTATCTCATTTATCTCCCCCCACCAGCCACCGGCCCCGCCACCTTGTTAGATAAGGGATATCACCGTTCTCCTTTTCACAGATGAGAAAATTGAGATACAGAGAAGTACAATGACCACCCCAGGTCACAGAATGAACAGGAAAGTAGGACCCAGACCCAGCGCTGTGAACTACAAAGTTCGTGGTCTTCACCACATGTTATTTTGTCTCCTGAGCATCTTGCTTTCTTTGGGAAGTGGGGAGGCCCCCCATTCTTCTACTTCATTCTCCATTTCCCCAACCCTGCCCTCTGGAGCCTCAGCCATGGGGCCTCCTCAGGAAGGGCTGGGCAGGCTTTGAGGAAAGAATCCTTTCCCCTCGGTTTACTAAAAGCTGCCAAAGGTTAACAAGGCCCAGTCCCTTCCACAGGCAATGCCCCACTCTGGGCCCAAAGCATGGAGTCTGGCTGCCTGCTAAAGAGTTTCCATTCCCAAGGGGAAGACTGCCCAGGAGAGATGGCCATCTGGGAACAACCTTCCTGGTGTTCCTTTGGCTACACATTTTGTTGATTTCCTTAAGTATGTTTTCTTATGGGGTTTCTGTTTCTTTTCTGGCTGGGTTTGTGACTTTACTTCATTTCTGTTTATTTCTTGTTATTTGGCCCAACACACTTGTTTTCATTTGATTTGTTTTTTTTTTTCCCTCAGACTTCTGGCATATACGACCTGTAGCTCATTTTGCCGTATTATATGCCACCCCATGTGTGTGTTTTGTCTAAAGTTCCTGGAAGCCAAAACTTAAACAACGTGAAAATGAAATGGGGGAAATTCCTCAAACCTTTTGACTTAGGCAAAGATCATCTTGTTAATGAAATGCACAGCCACTATTTAAATCCCAGTTTAGATTACCTCAACTGCTTGCTACTTTTATAACCGATGAACACTGCCATTGAAAATGTAGCATCAACAGCCTTTTAAAAAATGAAAATGTAGTGTGTTTCTGACTCTTTTCCTTTAGTAACCCAAAGATGGGACAGGAAAGGCTTGGAACAAGGGAAAACTTAACTCCTAACCTCAAAAAAATGGAGTGGGAAAGCTAGGTTAGTGTAGGGCAAAACCGTAAAAAGGCAAGGGGCACTCAGTTATATCCCATAGAAAAAGATTCATCACACTAAATATCGCATATTATGTCTATGTGTCCAGCCTCTTATCCCAGATAATCCTCTGAAATTTTTTAAAACAGGCTGGTTTGTAGGCTTTCGGGACCTAATTATTTTTCTCACACATCCAAGAATGTGTATGCGAGATTTCCCTCAGAAATGATAGGATACAATACAATACTATAATAGACTCTGATTTTATCAGTGCAGGGGGAGATTAATTTATTTTATTGCAGTATAGTTAATTTACAATGTTGTGTTAATTTCTGCTGTACAGCACAGTGATTCAGTTATACATAGATATACATTCTTTTTTATACTCTTTTCCATTATGGTTTATCATAGGATATTGAATATAGTTCCCTGTGCTATGTGGCGCAGGAGCGCAGTGGCTGCGACGGCACAGGAGCACAGCCTAGAAGAGCTACCCCAAGTCCAAGGTCAGGGGCGGTGGCCGAAAGGAGCTACCCCTTGTCCAAGGTAAGGAGCAGTGGCTGTGCTTTGCTGGAGCAGCCTTGAAGAGATACCCCACGTCCGAGGTAAGAGAAACCCAAGTAAGACAGTAGGAACTGAGAGAGAGCATCAGAGGGCAGACAGACTGAAACCACAATCACAAACAACTAGCCAATCTGATCACATGGACCACAGCCTTGTCAAACTCAATGAAACTAAGCAATGCTATGTGGGGCGACCCAAGACAGACGGGTCATGGTGGAGAGGTCTGACAGAATGTGGTCCACTGGAGAAGGGAATGGCAAACCACTTCAGTATTCTTGCCTTGAGAACCCCATGAACAGTATGAAAAGACAAAAAGATAGGACACTGAAAGATGAACTCCCCAGGTCAGTAGGTGCCCAATATGCTACTGGAGATCAGTGGAGAAACAACTCCAGAAAGAATGAAGGGATGGAGCCAAAGCAAAAACAACACCTTGCATATAGGGTTACCGTTACCATCTTGCTCGGGGCTGGTGCACTGGGATGATCCAGAGGGAGAGGATGGGGAGGGAGGTGGGAGGGGGGTTCAGGATGGGGAACACATGTAAATCCATGGCTGATTCATGTCAATGTATGGCAAAAACCACTACAATATTGTAAAATAATTAGCCTCCAACCAATAAAAATAAATGGAAAAAAAAGTGCCAAATAGAAGCACAAAAAGTAAAACAAAACAAAACAAACAAACAAACAAAAAAACAACACCCATTTGTGGATGGGACTGGTGATAGAAGCAAGGGTCCATCTAGTCAGTTCAGTTCAGTTGCTCAGTCCTGTCCAACTCTTTGCAACCCCAGGAATCGCAGCACACCAGGCCTCCCTGTCCATCACCAACTCCCAGAGTCTATCCAAACCCATGCCCATCGAGTCGGTGATGCCATCCAGCCATCGCATCCTCTGTCGTCCCCTTCTCCTCCTGCCCCCAATCCCTCCCAGCATCAGGGTCTTTTCTAATGTGTCAACTCTTCGCATGAGGTGGCCAAAGTACTGGAGTTTCAGCTTCAGCATCAGTCCTTCCAATGAACACCCAGGACTGATCTCCTTTAGGATGGACTTGTTGGATCTCCTTGCAGTCCAAGGGACCCTCAAGAGTCTTCTCTTGAGAAGATGGATCATCATGATCATGCTTGAGTTCAAAAACATCAATTTTTTGGTGCTCAGCTTTCTTCACAGTCCAACTCTCACATCCATACATGACCACTGGAAAAACCATAACCTTGACTAGATGGATCTTTGTTGGCAAAGTAATGTCTCTGCTTTTTAATATGCTATCTAGGTTGGTCATGACTTTCCTTCCAAGGAGTAAGCGTCTTTTAATTTCATGGCTGCAGTCACCATCTGCAGTGATTTTGGAGCCCAAAAAAATAAAGTCTGACACTGTTTCCACTGTTTCCCCATCTATTTCCCATGAAGTGATGGGACCAGATGCAATAATCTTAGTTTTCTGAATGTTGAGCTTTAAGCCAACTTTTTAACTCTCCTCTTTCATTTTCATCAAGAGGCTTTTAGTTCCTCTACACTTGCTGCCATAATGGTGGTGTCATCTGCATATCTGAGGTTATTGATATTTCTCCCAGCAATCTTGATTCCAGCTTGTGCTTCTTCCAGCCCAGCGTTTCTCATGATGTACTCTGCATATAAGTTAAATAAGCAGGGTGACAATATACAGCCTTGACGTACTCCTTTTCCTATTTGGAACCAGTCTGTTGGTCCATGTCCAGTTCTAATTGTTGCTTCCTGACCTGCATACAGATTTCTCAAGAGGCAGGTCAGGTGGTCTGGTATTTTCATCTCTTTCAGAATTTTCCACAGATTATTGTGATCCACACTGTCGAAGGCCTTGGTGTAGTCAATAAAGCAGAAATAGATGTTTTTCTGGAACTCTCTTGCTTTTTCGATGATCCAGCAGATGTTGGCAATTTGATCTCTGGTTCCTCTGCCTTTTCTAAAACCAGCTTGAACATCTGGAAGTTCATGGTTCACGTATTGCTGAAGCCTGGCTTGGAGAATTTTGAGCATTACTTTACTAGCGTGTGAGATGAATGTAATTGTGCAGTAGTTTGAGCATTCTTTGGGATTGCCTTTCTTAGGGATTGGAATGAAAACTGACTTTTTCCAGTCCTGTGGCCACTGCTGAGTTTTCCAAATGTGCTGGCATATTGAGTGCAGCACTTTCACAGCATTATCTTTCAGGATCATCCATCTAGTCAAGGCTATGGTTTTTCCAGTGGTCATGTAAGGATGTGAGAGTTGGACTATAAAGAAAGCTGAGCACCAGAGAATTGATACTTTTGAACTGTGGTATTGGAGAAGACTCTTGAGAGTCTCTTGGACTGCAAGGAGATCCAACCAGTCCATCCTAAAGGAGATCAGTTCTGGGTGTTTATTGGAAGGACTGATGTTGAAGCTGAAACTCCAATACTTTGGCCACCTGATGCAAAGAGCTGACTCATTTGAAAAGACCCTGATGCTGGGAAAGATTGAAGGCAGGAGGAGAAGGGGACGACAGAGGATGAGATGGTTGGATGGCATCTCCGACTCAACAGACATGGGTTTGGGTGGACTCCAGGAGTTGGTGATGGACAGGGAGGCCTGGCGTGCTGTGGTTCATGGGGTCACAAAGAGTTGAACACGACTGGGCAACTGAACTGAACTGTGCTATGCAGTAGGACCTTGTTGTTTATCCATTCTATATGTAATAGCTTATATCTGCTAACCCCAAACTCCCAATTTACCCCTCCTTGACTCCCCTCCCCCTTGGTCACCACAAGTCTGTTCTCTATACCTGTGATAATGCTACTGAGAGAGACAAGAAAAAGAGCCACATAATATGCTTCATGGGTTATGGTGAGAAAGATCTTCCAAAAAGCACAAAATTCACAGAGGATAGGGCCCAGTCATATAGATCCCAAGTATAATTAAGTACATAGGACAGTGAAAAGCTTTCTAACAGGGCTGTACTAGTCTTGAATTTATTTAGAAGTCTTGAGGGTTTGCTGTGTCCTAAGGCTTTGGTGTCAGTGAGATCTGAGTTCAAACCCTGGCTATGCAGTATCCTAACTGGGTGATAATGGGCATTCAGTAACCTTATCTGTAAAATGGGAATAATAATATCTATCATTTACAATTCCTATCAGTTGCAAATGAAGTAATGTTTAGTACGATGGTGACATATATTAACGTTTCAATAAATTATTCTCAAATATTAGTCTAACATTGCATGTATTTCCTGTTAGCATTTCTTGAGCCCTTTATACATACAGCATAGCACCATATGGAATCCCAAATATTGTTTCATGTTTATTTACAGCAAATATTGGAGAAATGTTGGCTTATTACTTAATTATTAATAGAAACTAGAGCGAAATCTGGCTTGGCCAAAAACAAATGGCAAAGCATAGGGCAAGAACCAAAGCTAAAACTGAAAGATCTAGCAGCTCCTCTCCAACCCTTACCCCAGGAGTATAGCGGAAAGGATTTAACACTAGCTCAGAGGGGTTAGGAAGTCTTTTAAGGAAGAGATCCCAAGACCTGAAATAACTGGATGTGGAGAAAGGAAAAAAATAGATCCAAAAGACAAGGGCAGGTAGAGCTTCTTACATGAGGCCTTCCCTCTTCCCTCTACTTTCTCTCCCAAAGAGTGTTTATGTCCAATGTCTCTTTGTAAAGTCCCCACAACTACTTCAACTGGGGAGGTGGACATGTGTGCCACTATGGCCCTCAGGGACTAAAGAATGTGCCAAAGAAAAAATGAGTCCATCCACACCAGTCACTTGTATCAATAAATAATGGATGTTTTTATGTTTGTAGAGCTCATAGACTGAGAATATTCTATATAATTAACAACAGCCCTTTAGGTTACTAAAATAAACAAAATACCAAAATTCATGAAGTGTGCTCAATTTTGCTCGGCATGACAATCAACAGTTCTACCAATTCAGGAGCCAAGGTCAACTTGGGAATTAATTCTAGGTCTAGGTTCTTGCAGGTCACCTTCTGCTATGGTCTCTTTTTCTGAGTCAGGAAGGGGAAAGAATTGCCTCTGTTGGTTAAAGTCATTGTTGTGGTAGATCTTAGATGTATTTGTGAACCCATCTCCACCTTTTCCAGGACTTGCCAAGTGGCTAGTGGTAAAGACATAAGAGATGCAAGTTCGATCCCTAGGATGGAAAGATCCCTTGGAGAATGGCAGGACAACCCACTCCAGTATTCATGCCTGGAGAATCCCATGGACAGAGGAGCCTGGTGGGCTACAGCCCATAGGGTCACAGACAGACACAACTGAAGTGACTTAGCACACACATTCCACCTTTTTTTCCCATTGATAGTATGACTCTTCCTTGGGGGTCTGCTCCTCTCTGACCCATCCATATGACTCTTTGGGGGCTACCTCTCATGATATCCCACCTATCTAGTCAGAGTCAAGAGCATGTAAGTGAGGCTTGGAAGTCCATGGTACCACTTTCCCCTGGACACAGTGATCACTCAAGGGATAGGTGCATGATTCCAGTCAGGCTAATCAGTCTTTCCCTTGGATTTTTCTAAATAGATGTGAGAAGGAAGAGCTATCTTTCTTTCTCTGGCCTCAAGATGGTGAGGGTGTAAACCTAAAACAGCTATGGCTAGGCTACTACCAGATGGAAAAATCCTATCTGTAGTGGAAGACAATGAAATGGACACACAGAGAAATGATGAACCAAGGTCTTGATGGAGTTCAGGTCCCTGCTTTGAGACCCCTGGTACCAGCTTCACCTTTTCTGGATCTTAACCTGATGTGAGTAGTATTTCTTGTTACTTGCAACCAAGAGTACTGACTAATAGAGAGAGAAAACTCAACCAAGTTACACTTAGGACAAAACAATTGATCAAATTTAGTTTGATAATACATCCACCAGAGAAACTTGTAGAAGGGGCAAGGGGGACTATGAGTCAAGCAATGAAAACAAAAAAGGTGGATTAGAGCCACCCTGAATCTTTGTTATATAATCAACATTTCCTAGACTACAGAGAATGCTGAGTTTCTTAACCAGACAGCAAATTTAGACCTTTCGCTTCTGCACTTGCACATATACTTCCATTTTTGTGTATATTTCCAGACAGCCACAAATCTCTAGAAGCTAATTAGGAACTGTCTTCCAAGGGCTACAAATGCAACCAGTGATGATGGTGCTAATGAGTCATATTTCCACTTAGCCACTTGCTACCTATGTGTCATTATTTAACCTCTCCAAGTCTTAGATCCTTCATTTATAAGACTGAAATAATAAAAACACTGAACATAGTCAGGGAGTTGAGAATGTTAAGTTGGGTGACATATGTAAAACACCTGGTACAGTGAGTGACACATCATTGCCACTGAATAAATGCAACTATCATCACCGTCATCATCATCACGAGATTAATTAATGGATGCTTATAGGCTAATTCACTGAGGAGGCATAGACATCAAGTGTTTGACTTTTATAATCAATTTTATATTTAATTTTGAACATGTCATTCTAATCATGTTTCATTGCATAAATATGGGAGTGCTCTGGTGGTCAAGATAACTTCTAGAACATGCTTAAAACACCACCTTTATTTA